>NC_141609.1:56656285-56868785 GCF_047967505.1 Dipteris shenzhenensis
AGTCTTTCATGTCAAAAGACTTATGCAGTTGTTTCTTCAAAGCAGTAATCTCATGCTGAGATTTACTGGCAATAAGCATGTCATCTACATATAGAATGAGTAGCATCAAACTGCCATCCTTTGCCCGTTTGGTGTATAAGCAATGATCGGTCTCACACCTATGATACCCTTGGGACTGCATGAATGCATCAAACTTCTTGTACCATTCTCTTGGCGCCTACTTGAGTCCATACAAGCTCCTTTTGAGCTTACACACAAGCTGCTCTTTCCCTTTAATAGCATATCCCTCTGGCTGACTCATATAGATCTCATCATGGAGATCTCCGTGAAGAAAAGCTGTCTTCACATCCATCTGACATAAATCCATGTCAGCATGAGCAACAAGAGCCAACACTGCTCTCAAAGTAGTCATCTTGACTACAGGGGAAAAGATCTCATCAAAGTCAATGCCCTTCTCCTGCTTAAATCCCTTGGCAACCAATCTGGCCTTATACCTCGGTAAAGCATTTGAATCCACTTTGACTTTGTAAACCCACTTGCATGGCAAAACTTTTCTGTTTGCAGGTAACTGCACCAAGTCCCATGTATCATTCTGAAGTAGGGAGTCCATTTCTGATTGCATGGCTTTCTCCCACTTCTTTTTCTCTGCTCTTCCCATAGCTTCCTTGAAGCTGGAAGGCTCACCACAATCTGTCAACATGATAAAATCAGCCACATTATTGGCTCCTGGAACAAACCTGACAGGAGGCCGTTGTGCACGGGAGCTCCTCCTAACAAAATGTTCCGGATTAGACTGCTGTCCAGCCTGTTCTTCATGAATGACAGGTGGCTGTACCACCCTATCTGGCTGTGCTACAGCTTCATCTGCTGGCATATCCAGTGGTACATCATTGGCAAAATCATCTGGCTGATTTCCAGCCTGTATACCCTCTTGAACAGGGTGATCTGCAGCAGGCTGCTGCTGCATATAAATGGGCATTCTTTGCTGTCCAACATCATCATAAATAACCCTCCTGTATTCCACAGGTTGCACGGGTTCCTTGTGTACACTATCTTCTTTAAAGATGACATCATTGCTGCGTATAATCTTCCGTTTAACGGGATCCCATAACCTGTATCCCATTTCACCTTCATCACCATATCCCATAAAGATGCATCTGATAGACTTTGGATCCAGCTTGGTGCGTAGATCTTTGCGTACATGAGCAAAGCACTCGCAGCCAAATACCCGTAAGTGCTTATATGATGGTGGCTTGCCAGACCACACCTCCTCTGGCACTTTCAACTCCAAAGCCTTATTTGGTGACCTGTTAATAATGTGAATTGCTGTTTGCACGGCTTCTGCCCAAAAGCCATGGGGTAATGCAGCATAAGACAACATACATCGAACCTTCTCCTGAACAGTTCGATTCATCCGCTCACTTGCACCATTTTGAGATGCATTATGAGGGGCTGTGAGTTCCTGTTTGATGCCCTTAGCTTGGCAAAACTGCACAAAAGCATGTGACACATACTCACCCCCATTATCGGATCTGAGGCATTTCAGCCTACGACCTGTCCGATTCTCCACCTGAGCGACAAATCTCTTGAAAGCATTTAGGGCATCTCCCTTATGCTTCAAGAAATAGACCCACACCTTACGTGTGGCATCATCAATGAAAGTAATAAAATATTTGGCACCCCCTAGTGATAACTGTGGCATCTCACACAAATCAGTGTGCACTAGATCAAGTGGTGCTCTATTCTGGGGAGTTCTCCTCTTATGAGGAGTCACAGAATGCTTGCCAAAAATACAATGATCACAAGTAGGCAAATCTGAAAAAGAGAGAGACGGCAGATAACCCAAACGTGACAGTTCTTGCATTCCCTTAACAGACATGTGTCCCAACCGGCTATGCCACAATGAAACCTTTGGCAGCTCGGTTATGGCAACAACATGATTACCCACACTGGAAACATAAAGAGGGTACAAGGTATCACTTTTAAAACCCTCAGCCACTACAGTCTGGCCATCAGTAATCACCCATTTGGAATCCCCAAATGTGGTGTGGTAACCACTGTCATCTAATAAGCCAGTGCTAATCAGATTTTTCTTGATTTGCGGCACATGGCGAACACCATCAAGCATAAATGACTGTCCATCAGGAAATACTATCTGTATACTGCCAATCCCTGCAATCTGACATGCATAGTTGTTCCCAAGATGAACAACTCCATGAGTACCTGTGTAGGAAGTAAACCACTCCCTATGAGGTGTAACATGAAAAGAGGCACCTAAATCCAAGAGCCAGGTGTGCATGTCATGGCCATCAATAACCAAAGCATGTGCTATTACAGCAGAAGAGCATAAAACATCATGTATGTCACTGTCACTGTCCTCTGCTGCAACATTCACTGCATCCAAGTCAACTATCTTGGCCTTGCCTTTGCCTTTGCTTGCATTTCCTGCATCTTGTGTTTCAGCCTTCTTGGCTTTCTGATCCCGTATGAACTTGAAGCACTTCGACTTCACATGTCCCTTCTTGCCACAATAAAAGCATTCAATGTCCTTTTTGCCACGGGACTGACTGCGGGATTTGGACTTACTAGCAAATCTCCCCTTCTGCTGAGTCCTGCCTCTATCCTGTACCTGCAAAGCATTTGAAGACTTGCTGCCCGCATTATTCTTCCTGCTCATCTCCTCCATAAGGAGAGAGCTCTCTACATCAGCATAAATAAGAGTGGCATTTGAGTTTGACAGGGTGGTCTTGAAAGTGTCCCAACTCTCAGGAAGAGTACACAACAAGAAAGTAGCCTTGAACTCCTCATCAAGGTTCAACCCCTGTGCAATCAGCTGTGTAAAGATAGCATTGAACTCACTCAAGTGTGAGGTCATAGCTGTACCTTCCTTCATGCGAAGATCGACCAGCTTCTTCAGCCAATAAACCTTACTGGCTGAGCTCTTTTGAGCATACAGTTCTTCTAGTCTTTGCCATAGACCATAAGAGGTCTTTTCAGCCTGTACATTGAACACAAGAGTGTCTGAAATAGTGAGCATGATAGCTGCCCTCGCAGACAGATCAAGCTCTTCCCAATCATCAGCTGCCATATCAGATGGCTTGACACCCTTTACCCTTATGGGCTTAGCAATCTTCTTTAACAGAAGAACATTCAAGCACTGTTCTGCCCATAATGCATAGTTATGTGCTCCTTCCAGTTTCTTTATGTTCAGAATTGAAGAATCACCTCCTCCTGATGCCATATCAGATGAGGAAAGTACCTGACTCCCTGGAAGTAAAAAGACTGAATAAAAAAGTTCTGATTTCTCAGAAAAGCCTGCTCTATTCAAGAGCCAGAAGCACTCTCAAAGGTGCTGTTTTTACTGTCAGTAAAAAACTGCAGCAAAACAGTAAATGTCCCTGCAAATACTGTACCTTCTGACAAACTGTTCTGAGCTCAAAAAAGGCATAAAAACAGTAATTTCAGACGGCTGCTGCTGCTCAACAAGAGCTTAACAGTGCATACTTATCTGACAAAACCACCAACACTGCTGTAAACACTGCTGTACTGACTGTACTGATCACTTCTCCCACCTCAGATGAGGTATGTCACTGACTCAAATTGCAGAAATCACTTGACAAACACCCAAAAAACAGTAAATGACCCTTCAGCCTGTCACAAAACCTGCAACAGTAAATGGGATAAATCCCAAGCAAGCACCCTTATACCAAGGGGAGAAAATGCATCTGAAGATCTCTGTCGGTAACCCAAGTGCAATCAAACAAAGTCTGGGCAAAAGCCCCTTGATCTGACACCGGAATCAAGTGGAGAACACCTCAACAATGAGGTAGCAAGCAATATGAAAATCTCTCTGACTCTTGTACCTGACAATGTGCAATGCATAGACTGCCTCTGTGTACTCAGTAACAACACAACTCACAACGTACAAACACCCAGAAGAAAATCTTTTGAGCACTGTCAACAATGGGCAGTTAGGGACCGAGTAAACTCGATGCGCCCTGACCAAGCGTGGCTCAACTGAGATTTTCAGAGTGTGTACAAAGAATGTGACCTGCAACAAATGTCACCAAATGCACTGCGGAAATAAAGCAAATGTGTGCTCCCTGGCTACACACTGCCTCAAGGCATAGACTGCAAACACATCTAGGCAAAAGCCCTTTGATAAGTTCACCCAAAACTGAGAATTTCACTCAGTAAAAGCATAGAAGCTCCGGCTGTCCTGCTGTACTTCTGTCCTTGCAGCAAGTACACTTCCCCCCAAAAAAAAATCTTTGGACACAGATCCCAAGAATATGTACCTCCCTGCTGCACACAGATCGAAAAAAAAATCTGTGTAACTTCCTGTGGGTGTGGCGGCGTCGTCCGTACAGCTGTACGGAAATCCGTACGACTGTACGGCAGTCCGTACGACTGTCGTCCGTACGGCTGCGCGACGCTGCAGATTCGCTGGCTGCTGTGCTGTGTAGCTGCCTGATGCAGCTCCGCCCTGGCTACTGTGTAGCTGCTGTACAGCAGCAGGCTGGCGACGCCCACGCTCTTCTCAAAGACCTAGCAGTGCTGGATACCACGAGCTGCAGCTATCTGCAAAATGCGCCGCCCTACGCAAAAGCGCCGCCCTAGCTGCAAAATGCGCCGCCTGCGCCCTGAACTGCACCGCCCTGTAGCTGCCCTTCGAAATGCAACGCCCTGTGTCGCCGCCCTGCTAACTGCGCCGCCGCTGCTGCTGTGGCAGTCCGTCCGTACGACTGTACGGACGACGTACGGTCGTACGGCGCTGTCCGTATGTCCGTACAGAGAGGGTAGTAGGCTAGGGAGAGGAAGCTTGGGAGGGGAGGCTCTGATACCAGTTGAGAGGGGGAAGAGGAGTGGAAAGGGAGCAAGAGAGTGAGAGTTAGAGAGAGACACACTAGTGCGGGTGTGAAGAGATGAGTGAGTCACACCACAAACTCACTTAAGTTTTTATTAGGATTAGGTTTACCCTATGACTGTCTTAAGACAGTCATAGGTGTCCTATCTTTAATTCTTTAACTAAGGGTTGGCAATGTGCCTTTACCCCAACATAGGCCGCATAACGTTAGAGGCCAATCATCTATCGCACGTTTTTTCCAACCTCTCATTTGACGGCCCCTCTATGATTGGTCTCTGACGATCACCACCTGCACATATATATTGTATCTCCCCGCTCTGCCCCATTTTTGGTGCCCTCCCCTTCTTTTTTGTATCATCTGGAGGTTGACACATATTTTTTGTATCAGGACTAGACACACCGTCCTTCATAACCTCTTTTCGTAGAAACGGTTGACTGGCCCGTTTTGAGACCGCCACCATTATGCTCATTGTATCAGTTATCTTTAGTCTCATAGACCTTCACGGTCTCCCGAAGACTTTAATAAACTTTCTTTCTTTCTTTCTTTCTCTCTTTTATTTAAAACATAAAAAGCTAAGTGGACCCTTTACACTTATGTATCGCTTCCTACAAAGAGGCAAATTTATAATCCTAACTTAAAAAGCACAAGCATACTCAATCAAACTCTCTTTTGAAACTAAAAGAAAAACGGGCTATTCAGCTCCCCACTTTTTGTTTTCAGCGTATGTTCAATCATTCTAAACATACCTAAGGCCGATACACCATAGATAAAAGGGCCGATACACCATTGATAAAAGACTTCATATCTAAGATCGTGCGTACTTTTTTCATTATTTTCCTTGGATTATACCTCTTGTGTGATAGTTAAGTGATCAAATTACTACATTGAGTGATAAAAGACTCCTTAGTTGTACAAAGGCAAGAAAATCTATGGAATTGGAAAGAAACGACTCCATATTTTGCCAAATCAAAAATGTTTGAGTCAATGTGAGGCATTTTTATAATGTGTAAACCACTATATTCAGGTTATTCACATTTATCGTATATATCAACCTCTAATCCTATGGTAGATTGAGAAAGTCTAAGATCTAAGAAAACACAAGAATCCCCTCTTGAAGTGCAGTTCAATTCACAAGAGTCATGAGGATAGATTCCTTCTCCAAAAGCACAAGCGTCTTTGTACATAAAGTCTTAAAGTTAGGAACATCTAGTACAAATAAATCACCTATAAAACGCCTAACTTGGCTAATCTTATGTAAAATGATAGGGCAGGTATTGATAGAAATAAGACGTTGCATAAACTCAAATTCGTAAGTGAAAATATAAAAGTTTGCTAAAAAGACAGCACAATTAGTACCCATGGGGATTCCTATAATTTGTTGAAACAAAGAATCACCTATTGTGATGTAAAGATTATCTAAAAGAAAATCTATCCAAGAGCAAACATCTTCAACACTTACTACCTTTGTGTGTCTTTTCTTTTTAGAACCGATGTCATGATCTTTATTTTTTAGCCACAAAAAGTCAAAGCATAAGGCTGTTTTCTTAACTTTTAGCACTTTGCATCTATCTTTGTCAAATCTCATCTTGAAAACTTCAGCTACTAGCTTTTTTATTCTAAACTTCAGGTCTTCCAGCTCGATCTTTGTGTAGAGCGTGGTAAAATCATAGGTTTGAAGGAGAATAGCATTAGGGGAAATATGGGCTCAAAAGGGCCTCATAAGGGAGATATTCAGAAAAAGATTAACTCCTTAATCTCTAGGTGAAAAGGTTGTGGACCACTTGTGGTAAAGGGGGAATTTGATATGTCATCATGGCATTGAAGATGGCGCCAATTCTCCATCGTTGATCTCGATCCTCATCTAGTGGCTCGCATGCGACGCCTTTTTTGAAGCGTGGATCGTATTTTGATCCAATGGATCACCATAGACTATGGGCTACAAGTGTGCACTATAGATCTTTTCATGATCCAAGGGCTCACACGTATCGCCTTTTTTGGATCATTGGATCCATACTCCCATCCAGGGGCGCACGTAGCGCACCAATTGTGGATGGTTGGATCCAAGGTTTTCCAAGAGCTCCCCTCAATCCACGAAAATGCCATTATTATGGACGGCCACACTCCCTACCATGCTATGAGTACATGCTCCCACGCGCTGCCACGTGCCCACAAGCACCAATCTGCCGCCGCGACAGTCTTCCTACACCGTTGGATCAAGCCACGATCCAACATCCATGATACAATGATGTATCACTTTAATCTTATCCATTAGATCGTCCATGATCCAATGGATGTGAGTGAACAGATGAAAGGGCATGCCAACCATTAGATCAAGCATGATCCAACCATCACTATAAAACCACGATTTTCCCTAAAATCTTTTTACTTTGGTAATCCTAGTAACTTGGGGTGGGGACCATTTAGTTCCACTAATGAGAAAGAGGGAAGAAACCTCCATTCTTTTGATGCTTGAGCCTCCTCATTGGCCAAGAGCTTAATCCATATTTTTAAGCCCCTAATGGAAGAGGCCCTTTTTAAATCCAAAATTTCCCTATCAAGACTCTTTTTCCTGAATGCTTCGAAAGGAATTAAAAATTTTACAACAGGAATCACTCCTACAGAGTCATTTAAAAAACCAGTTTGAGTGCGAGGGGACATCTGCCTCCTTTAATCAGTCCCTCCAAAGTTCATGGACACTAGGCAACATGGCTTTAAAGCAGTAGCTTAGCCATTTAGAGACATCCGTCAAAGTAGTCTCACAAGCAACTCTAATAAATCTTGGCTTTTTTAGAGTTTTGCGAAACTTCCAGACAACACAATGCCACATGTCTGCAAATTAGGGTCTTTCCTTAATGCATCATTTACCCCTCTCTTAGGATATCTATGAAACCATTTGCCCCTAGGCACATTTAATGCATTTAGGTCCCTTAGCCGAGGACCTTGACCTTTATTCCTTTTTGATCATTTACATGAAGCCCAAACAAATATAGTACAAACATTGATCCTTTAAAAGAAAATGTCGACTGACCCTTTCGAGGTCATGTTACCTCAACTTGAGCGTAACATTTGCATTGTGCAAAACTATGATTTACATTGAATATAAATGGGGGGAGGAAAATACAGTGGCTGATTCACACTCTAGAATGTGGGTGTGCACATTATTTGTTTAGATCCATGGAGTTCAGCTGCAATTAAGAAAACTGTGAGGAGCTATTATCATGAAGAGGTAAGGGACGATTGTGGGCTTGAGCTTGTAGGCGATGGGTCATCCAAGACATGCAGGACCCTAATTGTCTTGACCATCCAAATTATAAGCTATATAATTGGCTGATATGGTACCATGAGAGGATTTTCCATGTTGACGATTCAGTGTTTAAGCTGCTTGCTGGTGCTGCAGGAGCTGCATTGTTCCCCCTTGGCTGGTCATACAGGGTTGTTCAAGACCTATGAGAGAGTGAAGCAAAGTTTCTATTGGAAGGGACTTTGGAAGGATGTTTACAACTACGTGCAAAACCGTAAGCCCGCAGAACAAAGAATTTTGTCTCAGTCCAGTCCAGCCTTTACCCATTCCAGAGGGGAAATGGACACGTATTTCCATGGATTTTATCACCCGGTTGCCTGGGCTGGAACAGCATATATGTTGTTGTTGGCGGGCTTACAGAGGCTGCTCACTTTATGCCTACGAAAACTCAATACTCAGCCTCAATGGTTGCTTCACAATTTATGGAAAACGTATTCAAATTGCATCGAGAAATTGTATGTAATCGTGATGCGAAACTTATGGGACATGGCTGGCAAAGGCCCTGGAGAGGGGAATGTACAAAGGCTAGTGTAGGCCAAACTCATTGGCAAATTTGTAGGCCCATCACTTAGCTGACATATTGGTTGGCAACTAGCATAAGAAGGTGCACATGAGGTTTCTTGCAGTGAACCTTACAGCAGAAGTTTGGAGAAGCGCTCTACATTTGAGCAGCGGCTGAAGCTAAACAAAGGCACGTGGCGACAGAGAAGGTGCAATAATCAGAGCCTTATCTCAATGACTATGCATATACATATTTAGAAAGAGAACAAAGAGAGAGAGAGAGAGAGAGACACACACACACACACACGCACCAACACAAAAATCATTTATACAAGGGTCTTCATACTTTGCTGCTTTTAGAACTCCAAAGTCAAAGGCAAACTCATTTGACTAAAGGAGAAGGTTAATTAAAATTCTCTTCAGGAGATAGAAGTATTTCATTTTAGTGTCTCCCCCCAATAATACAGGAACAAGGTGATCAGATTCATTATAATTTTAGTGGCATTACTTCATACGTAGAATTTGAAGAGTTCATGCTGCTGAAGTCAACAGCGTGAGGCGACATTACGTCTGGTGTTCAGTAAGATACTTTCTACGTTTGCAAGGCCGCCCTCAAGTTCAAAAATTTTGCAGCCAGCAGGATTCCACTCTGAGTCAGCATTAAGCTACAAGAGTAGACTGCTTTTCAGGGAGACTTCTGTTTGTGCCTCCTTTAACTCTCCCTAGATGTAACTGTTGAAGCGTTTTGCAAGGGAATTGATATCTGTCGGCCCTTAAATCTGCGACGTATATTTTCATTAAAAGGCAATGAGAATTTGGCCCTCAATCACTTATTAGTATCTTGAAAGATCCCTTGCCAAAATATGACTCATTACCCTCAATAAAAAGCATGACACACAACAATTCTAGAGCTTTTGGAATTTAACTTCAAAAAATGCCCTTCATGCACACACTTTCATTTCCTTGAATCTGCGCAAAAAGAAAGCATAAGTCAACGAAGCCTTGAAATCGAAAGACGGACCTGTGGATGAAGTCTCGTAGGCGAGGGTGTTGCGGTCCAACAAGTCGTCGCTGAAGTTTCAGAGCCGACCTGTAGGCCTTCCGCAATCCTAGCCAGTAAGCTGTGGCTAGCGTGAGTTCCCACAGCACCATCGTCCAACTCTTCAATAGCGAGAGCGGAAAGGCATAGGGTTTACGTATTCGAATTTCGGTATCGCTTCTAGCCACAAAAGCCACGCGTGCTAAGACTCTTTACACACGCCCTACACGCTTGCGCTTCCCCACGAGCACTCTTCATGAGCAAGCTGTATCATCCAATCGCATGCATTTTGGGCCAATGAGAGTGTTTGAGAATCCTAAAATTCCAGGATGCTAGTAGGACTGGGTGAGCTCCACTAGCATGCATGGGGAAGCACCCTTACACAAGCAGGAAAGAAAATGTCATGGGTCTCACGTTTGTAGACTACAGTTGCTCGGTCTTCATTCAGCGCCCATGGTTCAAAGCTTGGGTGAGGGATGGGGGCTGTGTCCAAGATTTTGTCCACTTGCTTTCTGAAGATCTAATCATTTTCTATCAACTGGTGTCCACCTTCCTACCTGCTCAACTTTGGGCTCCAAAAGCAGGTCGCTCCATTTTACGACACTTGGGGCATTTTTACCACTCTTTAATCCCGTGTCACAATAAAACAATCTAAACATATTTACTCATTAGCTTTTACATGCATACTCATGCTCTTGACTAATCCTACTCCTTTGGGGTGTCAAACATAGTAGAGACACCTCCCACACCCTCGCTAGGCCACTCTATGCTGCTAAACAAATTCACAAACCTATCAAAAACCAACATCAATCATGGACCCAAAGCAGTCCTTCAAACATATTCACACCAAACATTTCAGAAGCACATTAAGCAAAAATAGAAACAAAGTCAAAACAACCACATTTGCATGACACTAGATCCACCCTTCACATAATTCAAACATGGGCACATCAATTTGAAAATTATTCTACAACAATGCAAACATGCTTGAAGCAAACATTTAATTCCCTACTACTCCACATCCATGGCATACAACAAACCCAAATTCTAAATCGATCGCTCCAATCATCCCTAACAAGCCTCAATCCAACCTGGATACATCCACGATGAGCTTCTCATCAAAATCAAGATGCTTCTTTGTGCACACAATGGCATAAGAAGTTTGGTCACCTGAAATTTGAATGTTTGGGTTCACTCAAGCAAGCAAACATGATTCATCACATTTCGTAAACATATTTTTCAAAAATATGTATGTAAATCCCATGTAAATCATGCCGCATGAAAAAGAAACACCATTACCCTTTTCCCTTTTCATGGTTTGCAAGCCTTCACACATTAGTCAACCATTTAGTTTGGCTCTTTTGCCTATGCTCATACTCATGATGAGTTCCATAGCAAACTAGATAGGAAATCCATTCAATGTGTTGCCAGGGGCTATAGTAATGAACTTAAAGCATGCAAGTTATGGGATTTAGTTAAAAGAAAGCTCATTCTTTCAAGAGATGTGATTGGTATGAGATGGCCTCATACTTTGATGAGCCCAAAGTTATTTTAGTACCATCTTCCTACCAACACATTCAAAAATTGTTCAACCCATTGTGATTACACAAAGCAAAGAAAGACAAGCAAACAATGCAAGGAATTGTGGATACCATAGCCCAACAATTGTATCAGAAGCATTCAAAAACTTCAATTGCACAATTGAGCAAATCATCTACACAAATAGACATACAAAAATAGCTTCACAAAAGTAGCTTCACATTCATGGCTAAAGTCATGGAGATAATAGAACCAACAACATTTTAGGAGTTCCAGAATGACAAAATGCAAGGAATGGAGAGTATACTCCTTTTATCAAGAATCTAACATGGACTTTGAAAGATTTAACTAAAGAGAGACAGCCCATAGGATGGAAATGGGCTTATAGAGTCAAGCTCAACTACAAAAGGAGCCATTGACAAGTACAAAGACAAATTGTTTGCCAAGGGATGTGGTGAAGGATATGGAATAGGTTATCATGCACAATGTTGAGTTGTTGATCTTGCATTCTCATATACATCTTAGCTAAAGATAATTACATTTACAAAAAGGAAACTAAGGAGTTATTGTTCAAAATGTTAAAACATGCCAATCAAGATGAATCCTTTGGCCTTCACTTGAGACAACACGTACATAATTATTTTATCTTCACACGAGTGAATGCAAATATATTAACCTATTCATCCTTAATCCCTTGCATTGACCTCTATGAGATGATCTCCATTTCAAATAAAAGGGTCTTGATTGGATCAACCTTGACGTGTCATGCCTTTTATCCTTTATTTCACCCCGTACACACATACAAAAGAATTCCTCCTATAGAACCCAAGGCACAGACCAGATTTAAATGCTGAGAGAGAGAGAGAGAGAGAGAGAGAGATGATATGATATGATTATATTAAAGTCCTTTTGAGACCCTTAGGATCTATGGGACTAGTGACCTTTATTAAATTAAATAGTGGTCCATTACAACCATTGAAATAAAAGTCTCCCAAATCTTTCTACATTGTGATTATTTGCTAGACTGAGAGAGAGAGAGAGAGAGAAAGAGAGACAGAGAGTTTTGCCTAACAAACTCTAGCCTACTTCACTATGGACAAATTTCATTTCAGACAAAATGTTTAAGTAAACCAGATGCAACCATGTGATACTGCCCATTCACAAATCACAAGTCGTTCCTATTCAACTTCTTTTGATAAATTGCTAAACTGAGAATCAACTTAACATTAGGGGAATTTCGGACTCAAAAAGAGCCTCTTGCATTAAGCCCTTAACATTTCTCTAACCTAAGGATTAGCAAACCAGTCAATGGGATGGCTTGAGCATTTTTGGGCATTAAAAAAGCCAAGGATTCCATATTGCCCTCCCATTGGTGGAGAGACCTCCCTTGGTCCCCGCTACCTGTCACTTGCCTCCCTTTTGCCCCCACCATCTCCTTGGGGCATAAATACTCACCCCCTTGACTTTTGGATGGTCCCCTTACCCTCCTCCCTCTCCAGTGGTGGCCCGTGGGCCCAAATTCATGTGGATTTTTTTCCTTCCAAAAAAGAAAGAAATTTTGAAAAAGTGTCCACATCTCCCAGGAGTCTCCCCAAACTATCCCCATTCACTCACCACCTTCCTCTCAGCCTCTAGGGTCTTCTCAACCTCTTCTTAGCTCCTACCTCTTTGTTCTCATTCTTCCCTTCCCCTAGACCAAAGCTATCTTTTCAATCTTGTGTAGGCCACATTTTGAAGGATGACAATGATGTTTGAATTGCTCAAGAGTTTAGGCTAGTGTCCTGGGTTACAAGACCACCTTCTATAATAGGTCCATTCAAGGTTTCAACAAAGGATAGAGCAAGGAAAGAGAAGCATTGGAAGGGTTGCATCATTGGGCTTTATAATACCAAATTGCAAAAAGGGACTAAAGGTGAAGGTTTAGCATGTACACGTGGCTCGAGATATGAAGTTGGATCCTACTAATCGAGCTTGCTTTCCTTCAAATTGTATGTATAATGTACATTATGATTTTTGCATCATGGCAACTCCATTTGTGCATTCTATTGTGTATGTTTTTGTGTGTTGAGAGGGGCGACCATATTGAGATTGAGAGAGTATGAGGGAGAGAGAGAAGGTAGAAGGGGTGTGTTATAGATGGAGAGAAAGAGAGAGAGAGCAGTGTGATAGACAGATCAAGAATGCTACATGTGTGTGTGTGTGTGTGTGTGTGTGTTTAGATTAAAAAGTCCCATCAATAATTGAGCCATACAATTAATTCCATCAATTGGATAGAAAGTAAAAACAGGGAAACATATAAGGAAAAAATGTTTGAGACATCTAAGTTGAAAAATGCAACAACTAGACTTTGCAAAAATTTCGACCAAAATTAAGAAGATTTTATGATATTGAGTTTGATAAACATAATATTAAAAAAAGATGTCGAATCCTTTGGTAGTCGAGGTTCTTAGGTCGGGGACCGGGGTCCACTTACTTGCCACCATTCAAACAAACTAGGTGTTAGAACATCATACTTACATTTGGGTAGACAAGCAATGCCTATTTTCCCCGGCTTGTTATCTCTTTTACCTAGGAATGTAGACAACCATATGGATTCTTAGAGATAATTTAAAAAAGTTTTAGGTCACAAGTGGAGAAAGGAGCAAATGAGTGCATGGGTTGAGAAGGGATTAGAGGAGGTATGGGACGAATTAGTGGACTTGGTTTATGGGGTGGTTAAAAAAATAGTGTAAAGGAGAGATTTCACTATAGGAACAAAGTGGAGACAGGTTGTGAACACAAGTGAGCAAGAGTGCACACACAAGAAAGCTCCAATAGAAATGTTCAAATGAAACAATACAAGTACTTGGTATATATAGTACCCAAGTACTACTAGTCAACCATAGTGTTGACTTTATGTCTACAACACCATATCTTTGTAATGTCTTACAAATCCCCCCTCAAAGATATGGCTAAACGTACCCTGGAAACGTCTCAGGTGTACCCTACACTACCTAAAGTACCATGGTTGCACAAATTTATCCACCTTGACATTGTGAGAATGTCTCTAATCCCCAAGCCATGTCGATGTCGTAAGAAAAGATCTACTGACAAGGCTTTGGTGAAGATATCCGCCAGATTGTCCTCAGATGGACAATAGATGAGATCAGTGAAGCCATCAGAAATACAATCCCATACATAATAATAATGATTTTCAATGTGTTTCATGCGAGCATGAAAGACTGGATTGTTGGCTATGGCAATGCAACTCTGGCTGTCACAGAAGATAGAGTTTGCTTCGCCATCCTGTGCATGATGCAAGTCATGCAAAAGCTTCCTTAACCACATTAACTCCGTAGTGGGGCTGAATTTGCAGCTTTGTACTCTGCTTCACTGGAGGAAAGAGAGACTCGCTCTTGCTTCTTACTAAGCCATGAGATACAGGCTGAACCCAATGAGAAGCAATAGCCACCAGTAGTGGACCGTTTGTCATCAATGTCCCCTAACCAATCTAAGTCGGTGAAACCACTCAGCTCTAAATCACAATTCGAAGCATAATGCAAGCCAAGAGAGAGAGTGCCATGGACATATCTGAGAACCCTCTTTGCTGCATTCCAATGTGTGATCGTGGGACAATGCATGAACTGGCTCAAAAGCCTTGTGGTGTAGGCAATATCAGGCTGTGTGGAGCATAGATATATCCAACTGCCTATACAAAGTGCCATCAAACTTTTCAGTAGTATCATGCTTACTCAGCTTGAGTCCCTTTTCCCAATGGAGTAGCCACAGGTTTATAGTTCTCCATTTTAAATTTCTGCAACAACCCTTTTGAATACTTTGTCTGTGACATAGAAATTCCATCATGGGAACTCAATGCTAAGACAATAATGCAATAGGCCCAAATTTGTCATGTCAAAGTTGTGACATAAAGCGGACTTCACTGCCATAATTTGCTGCAAATCATGCCAGTGAGTATGATGTCATCCACATATAGTACCAACATGATTTTTGCTACAGAACATACAGATCTGGCTCTATATGAATGTTTACAAAGCCCTGGGACAACAAAAATTAAGCATGAATGACCACAAGGCATAGTTTGGTCCATACAGCTTGTCACCCTCAGACAAATTGCCAAAACTGTCTGAAAGAGTCGACATGATGCAAAATGGGATACCCACAAGCTGCAAATGTACTTGCAAAAAGAACTGCAAGTCCCAAAAGTGCAACTGGCTACAAATGTGCCTTCAAATCCCAAACTAATGCTTATTGCAAATGCAAAGTACGACTGGTTGCTTTGAAATGCCACTGACTGCACAATGCAATCGTTGCAAAAATGGCATAAACCAAATACCGCACTCTGCTGCAATCTAAAGTGCAATCCCAAATGCATAACCCAAATCCGAAATAGCACACCCACGAGTGCTCAAATGCATCCAACGGAGCTCAAAGGCATCCATAGCTGTAAAGTAACTGCAAATGCACCCAACAATGTAGAGTATCCGCAAATACATCTAAGAGTGCAAGAGTATGGGCTGTAAAAATAGTCCCGAAGTGAAACACACAGCTCAAAATACTATTGGAAAGTGCACCTTGGTCGGAACCACCTGCAAAACAGTCCATTGAATGTGTGGGCAAGTTGGAGATGAAAAAAGAGCTGAAGTGAGCTGCTTGGAGCTTAATGAGGCTATTGGGAGTACTTCTAAACACAATACACGTGTAGGGAAGATCCTAGAGAAGTATGGAGATGCCTGGAGCTGCTGGAACACACCCACGAGAGGCTAGAGCTGAAAAGAGTTCAAATATGAGCAAAAATGCCAAAAACTGCTCAAATCACCTTCTAACAAGTCATACGGACTCGAAATCACCTTGCAACAAGTCGTACGGACTCGCAGCACTGTCGCACAATTGTACGAACAGATCTGTATGGATATATGGACGTCTATACAATTGTACAGACAAAAAAGGTCAAAATATTGTATTTTTTTTGCATCAGATGTTGCTCAAAATTATTGAATCAATCAAATACATAGGAAGTGGAAGACGAGCAACACTCCTATGGGGGGAGATTGCACCCGTGTGCTTGTTATCTTTTCTGTTTGTGAGTCTTGAAAGATCATGTATTGTGTTTTCGATGATTTGTAGGTTCCATGAGCGATTCTTGTCATAGTGGTATCAGAGCAAAGGCTTCATTGATCCGTAGCATGAGAAGCACTTGGGCCTACGAAAGCCGTGAACGAAGGAAACGCGAAAGAAAGCAGCACAAGAACGAGGGGAAAGATTTCACCATCCACAAACATAAGAAGGCACAAGAAAATCCAAGGAAGAAAAGCGGAGCCGCATGAAAAGTGAGAGATTTTTTTTAAAAAAATCACCAAAAGAAGAAGACTGCATAGCACAGAGAATAGTTCCAACCACTCAATAGCGATGACCAAGTAGCATGAGGTAGACTTCTGAGATAACTCTCAAAACTTCTCGAGAGGTCACCCATCCCAGTATTGTTCTAGCCCAAGCACACTTAACAATTGTGACTATCCACTAGGTCGTCACTTTGTTGTTCTATGCTCCATAGTTTCTGGACATAAAGATATCTTTCAAGGGAAAAACTACAAGCAAGGGAGCAACCCAAAGGAATTTGGAAGTAGACAAGCAAGCGTTTACAAGTGCAAGACACAAACTACAAGTGCTATTGGACATGAGCTTTGCAAGTTGTACTTTGCAACGTGAATGCACTCGTTGGAGTCATGTGAGTCTGAGAGGCCACGAAGATACTATACTCAACAAATAGCCGTTTTTAAAGCTTGGAGACCAAATCAAGATAAGTCTTGTATCTATGTGTATTTCCTTTCATCGTGATTTTTCTTGCTTGCACTGTACACAATTCTAACTATGTCGGGAAAGCATATTCTATCAGAAATAGGTCATCCTGAAGATTTCATCATGTCAAGGGTTTAGGAAACGATCACTACCAGCCAGAGAGAAGTCCAACATCAGAAAAAACTCATTGAGGAAGGGTGGAAAGCACTCTATCAACATAAGAAGCGACTTCATCAAGACACTAAAAATGCACTATGACAAGTGATGTCAACTTGGAAGCCACCTATATCTCCTACGGACAAGGAGCCTATGATTACATCAAATTCATTGGAGGCATGGAAACAACCTGCGCAGGACCTTGAGCAAGAACTTGAGTACATGCACAATATGTGCAACACACACAAAGACAATGAAAGGTGTACAACTTGAGTACTAAAGGAGCTGACTGAATTCACAAAAAAGTGTATGAAAGATGAAGATGATGATGAAAATGTCAACATCAAACTGTCAGATGCCTCCGGTAATGAGCGCGGAAGAAGCAAAACAAGACATCAAAGAAAGAAGAAGCGTCATGTGAAGACTTCACTGTGGCAACACCACAATACTACCCCTTCGCATGAGTCCAGTGAATGACAAAGACAATGTGGGGAAGCCTATCTTGAAAGCACTCAAGCTTTGGGATAAAAAGAAGTCAGGTAAGATCAATCGAAAACCTTTTACTTTTCCAAAGTGTGATGTAAAAGAGATGGAAAAGCTTTACTTTCTTACTTTAGTTCCTTCAACCAATACTTTTTGTGGGAACAATACCAAGAGATGGAGAAGGTGAAACTTGTTGCGAGTCACATGACGGTGGGCAATGCACAATCATGGTGGAGTGTACTTGCAAAAAGCACACGTATTCTAAAGACATGGGAATCATTCAAAGACAAAATTAAGAAGCGCTTCCTACCTACACAGTTCGAAGAGGATAGTCTTAGGCAATGGTGAAGAATGAGGCAGCTGGATAATGAAAGTATGGATGCATACATTGAGAAATATATTTCAGTCCTACTTCAATTAAAGACCATCAAAAAAGTACCATGTAAGGAGCAATGCCATACCTTTATTGAGGGTTTGCGTCCTACTATTTGTGCTGATGTGTGCATGCTTTGACCATCTACAGCTTCTAATGAGCTATGGATTTGCATTAGAATCAGAAAGCAAAAACACGTAAGAAGCTTTGCTGCTTGTACTCCTCAAGCAAAGAAACATACTCCATTCTTCAAGAAGGAGGGTCCAACTGGTAAAGTTGATGGTAAGTCTAATTGTAATCCTACTAAATTAAATATAAATCAAAGAACTGGTATACTTGTCAAGTGTTATAGTTGCAAGGAGAAGGGTTACTATTCTTTTGAATGTCCAAACAACCCACTTGCTACACACAAGCCAAGTACTTAGGGAAAGAATACTAACAACAAAAATGGAGGCAATGGAGGATGCACCAATGGTCATACTAATGGTAATGGCGAGCGCAATTGTACATGAGTCAACTACATCGATGATATTGCTGGAGGCAAAGGAGGACGCACCAATGGTCATACTAATGGTAATGGCAAGTGCAACTCTGCACGAGTCAACTACATCGATGATATTGGTGAGTCTTTCAAGCAAGAGGGCAAATATGAGGAGGAAACCAAGGACACTAACTACATTCCTTCATGTAAAAGTGCATCTTTTTTTTTTTACTTCTTTGTTACGCATGACTGCATCATTATACAAAAAAGAATGTAATGTTTTGTTTGATGATGGAAGAACCCACGATTTCATTTCACATCATTTAGTTGAGGAACTAGGTCTTCCACATCAAAACAAAATACAAAGTCAAATCAGGTTTTCAAGGATCACATTACAATTGTTTGCAAATGGTGAAGGATCTTGAGGTGATTATAGGGCCATTAGTTGAGAGACATGATTTCTTAGTTGCTTCTTTTTGCGAGCAAGATCTTATTCTTGGGATGCCCTGGCACGTCGATCACAATGCCAAACCTGATTATCTTGAGTGCACTATTACCATGACTCAGGGCACTGAGTCCATGACTTTGGAATGCGACAAGAGCCTTCCCTCTTGGCCTTTATTGTCACATAGCCAAGCTAAAAGAGCTATGCACAAGCATGAAAAAGATATCTTGTTATGGTCAACAAGGTCAAGGCTAGTTCCATGATTGAAAAACCTAAGCAAGAGCCTCTTGATCCTTTTCTAGCTACCTATGTTGATTGTTTTATGGAAGACTTACCCCCCAGTCTTCCTCAGTCTAGACTTGAGGACCATAAGATTGATCTTATCCTAGGTAGTGCTCCACCATGCAAGGCACCATATAGACATAATCCTACTGAGCAACAAGAGATTCAATCTCAAATAGAATACCTTTTGGCTCGAGGCTTGATTCGACCTAGCAGTTCACCTTTCGGGACACCTATTCTTTTTGTCAAGAAGAAAAATGGGACTTTTTAGATGTGCATAGATTATCATGCCTTAAATAAAATAATAGTGAAGAATCAATACCCCATTCCGAGATTCGACAACCTTATTAACAAGTCGAAAGGAGCCACAATATTTAGCAAAATCCATTTTAAGTCAAGATATCATCAAGTGAGAGTGACCGAGCCCAATATTTT
Organism: Dipteris shenzhenensis; assembly: GCF_047967505.1. Taxonomy (NCBI): domain Eukaryota; kingdom Viridiplantae; phylum Streptophyta; class Polypodiopsida; order Gleicheniales; family Dipteridaceae; genus Dipteris; species Dipteris shenzhenensis. The sequence continues at coordinate 56,675,985 of NC_141609.1, forward strand.
CAAAACTGCTTTTAGAACCCAAACGGTCACTATGAATTCCTTGTTATGCCTTTTGGCCTAACTAATGCACCTGCCACATTTAGTCAGATGATGAACCACATTTTCCTACCCTATACATTGTGGTAGTTTTCTTTGATGATATCATGGTTTATAGCAAGAGTCGAGAGGAACATGAGAAACACTTAGATCTTGTTTTCTCCCTCTTACGTGAGAACCAACTCTATGCCAACCCAAAGAAAAGTTCATTTTTCCAATCAGAGATTGAATATCTTGGCCACATCGTTTTAGCTAAAGGTATTCAAGTAGATCCCAAGAAAGTAGAGGCAATAGTGAGCTAGCCACAGACTAAAGATATTCATGAGTTATGATCTTTTCTAGGTTTGTGTAGTTTTTACACTAGATTCATTAAGAATTTTGTACACAAGGCACATCCATTGACTGAACTTCTACATAAGACTCGTGCTTTCTCTAGGGAAGAAAAACATACTTTAGCCTTTTAGCAACTTAGAGAGGCAATGTCTCGAACCCAAGTTTTGACAATGCCAGACTTCACGAGACCTTTATTTGTTATGGTCATTGATGCTAGTGAGTAGGGTTTTGGGGCTATGCTTATGCAAGATAACTACCAACGAAGCTAAACTATTCCACATATGATAAAGAATTAGCCACTGTAGTCCATGCCCTAAAACTTTGGAAGCACTATCTTATGGGTTCTTAATTACTTATTAAGACTGATTACCAAAGCCTAAGACATCTCCTTACTCAATTGATGATCTTTGATAGACACATAAAATGGCATGCCTTTATTGACTGTTTTAAACCAGGAGGAGATGTACATGAGCTTGTGTTAGTTGTTGCTAAAAATTATCGAATCAATCAAATACATAGGAAGTGGAAAATGAGAAGCACTCCTATGGGGGGAGATTGCACCCGGTGCGCTTTTTATCTTTTCCATTTGTGAGTTTCAAAAGATCATGCATATTTGTCTGTATAGTTTTTGCAGTGTTTTGATGATTTGCAAGTTCCGTGAGTGATTCTCATTGTGCCAACGGCCACCCCCCATGAGGCATTCCACAATTTTGTGGCATCCACTCCTTATGTGAGTAGAGAGGATGAGCTATATAGTATTTTTGACCGTGAACTTGATACAGTCAAGATTGCAAGAAAGCATAGGGACATTTTTGAGGATGTCTTAGAATACTTGGATACTGTGATCTCTCCAAACTCTACTCGACCTTGAGGGATGATTTTGGGTTCCTTGTAGTCTCCTTATAGAAGCTTGTAAAAGCGACTGCACATTTAGGAACAAATTGTACAGAGTTTGCTATGGTGGTCTTTTGTTAGTATAAGCAGAGAATTCATGCCCTCTATATGTAGTCAATCAACTTGCATCAAGGATCCTTTCATCATGGTGGATGCTTACAATAATACACTCCAATGATGATGTCCTTTTGCACAATGGTTGGGTTTGTCATATTGATATGTGGTATTACTTTTTTACTCTCTCTTAGTATAGCAATGTGTGGAAGACATTGCATGTAGAAGCATGAAGAGACATTTGTGGGAGTGCAAGGCTATTCGGAAAACTTTATGATAAAGGGCATGTTTGAGGATCCCAAAGGGGGTGTATGGGCTTGAAGGAAGGTGACAAATGTTTCTAAAGTGAATTAATAATAATGTATGAGACATGGTGAAAACAAGAAAGTATGCATGCCTAACCATGAAAACGGCTTGGATGGGCATGATACTTTGCATGAAACTTAAAATAAATAAGATCAAGGCTTGTGCAAAGTATCATACCCATCAAAAAAAGGAATATGCAATAGGAGCACATTGATGCATATTTTTTGATACTCAGGTGTGAGATGTGGTGAAAAAAAAGGAAATATGCATGCCAAACCATACAAACAGTATTGGATGGGCATAATACTTTGCACAAATATCAAAATAAATAATATTAATATGTATTCATAGTATCTTACCCATTGGACAAAGGCACATACGATGAGACCATGCCGATGCGCATTTTTTTATACTCATGTATGAGACGGTGGAAAACAAGAAAATATGCATGCCCAACCATGAAAACGCTATCGAATGGGCATGAAAATGCTATCAAATGGGCATGATACTTTACAAGAGTCTTAAAGTAAATAATATTAAGGTGTCTGTAGAGTATCATATCCATAGGACAAGTGCACATACGATAGGAGGCTAGAGTACACCGATGCATATTTTTTTATACTCAAGTAAGAGGCGTGCAAATCGTATTGGAAGGACATGACACTTTGCACAGGCCTTAAAGTAAATAAGTTTAAGGCACGTGCAAAGTATCACACCCATCAACAAAGGAACATGTGATAGAAGCACACTAATGTGTATTCCTTGATACTCATGTATGAGACATGGTGAAAAATAAGAAAATATGCATGCCCAACCATGAAAATGGTATTAAATGGACATGATACTTTGAATGAGCCTGAAATTGAATAAGATTAAGGTGTTTTCAAAGTATCATACCCATCAGACAAAGGCACATGCGATGGGAGCACGTTGATGTGCATTTCTGGTAAACAAGAAAATATGCATGCCCAATGATGCAAACAGTATTGGATGGGAATGATTTTGCACGAGACTTAAAGTAAAAAGGATTAAGTTGTGTGAAAAGTATCGTATCCAAAACATAGCTACATGAGTGGATACCAATGACCATCACCTACCACATACCCATGTCATCTACCACACACTCATGCTACAATTCCAAGCAATCAAAGCATTCCACGTGGCATCCTTCGCCATGTGGCACTTACTCTCAATGCTATGGGCAGCCAAAAATGTCGATTGCCATTATCAATTGATTCATCGCTAAGACTAATAGTTGATGCGGTTGGTTTTGCTAATTTCATCCCAATAATGACTGCCCAGCACTAATTCCATACTCCATGAGTAGTTGAATGCCTTATCCCATGACCATGGCATCATGTATGTCATAGGAGCATTCAATGTATCACCATCGAAACTCTACCATCCATTCATGCAAATTACACCAATCTTCTCTACAAGGTCTCCAATCAGCTAGAGGGGCTTTGCTTATAGTGGAGGCTCTACACACAATTTGTTATCTTAGAAGATGATAAAGCTATCTACCATATAGAGGTGACTTCTCTATAGTAGGAGAGATGAATTTCCACATTTCCATCTTGGATGACAAGTGCACCACCATGTTTGATTCCTTTTTAGCCTTGCAATAAGCATACATAGAGTTAACAATGTGACCACACACTACCAAGGCTGGAGTTGTGGAGTTCAAGAAATATATATGAATAAGAGAAGTAGGTATGTCTTGAGGTTTTCTAGGACTTCATAGCCTCATAATGACCTCCCTAAGGAGCTAAATTATCCTTTGTGCCCCCCCTTGGCCCATCTTTTGCGGTAACTAAATTATCCTTTGTGCCCCCCCTTGGCCCATCTTAGAGTATTTTGGGTTTCAATTTAAGTATTATTTTTATTTTCCTACATCATTTGTTTGGCATCAGCATTACTAAAAATTTGTAGTAGCAATCTGAAGTCAACCTTGATGTTGAGCTTTACTTGAGCTTTTATGATGCTGAATTTTGGATAAGACCCTATTCGTCCCATTTTTTAAAATGCTATTTGCAGTTTTGGTAGAGTTTTAGTGAGCTTTATAGTTTTTAAATCAAAGGTATAGTTTTGCAGATATGACCATTTTTGGATGTGCTATTTTTTTGGCACAATTGATAGGTGGTTTACTAGTAAAGTATTTTGATAGGCTAGTCTTCTTGCTCTAAAAGCTATTTTGCACCACATATGACATGAGAAGGTAAGATGATTGTGACATCTTATCACTCACCTATCTGTGTGTGTAAGACATACTTCTTTTTTGTCTTCTCTCTTTACATTTTTTACTTTGTCCCTCCACACCCTTCTTGTCTTCACCTTCTGCAATTTTGTCTCCTTAGTAGTTTCTTTAGAGAGTAATGGAGCTTGCATGTCTCCACCAAGGGTATGCTGGGAAGATGATGCAACTACCAAGGATGATAAGGAAATCCTTTGGCTACATTAGCAAAGAAGAACTATAGAAAAAAGATTATGAGTGGGATACATCAATTGATGATAGTTAGGAGAAAGCTTCATCAGAAAAGGAAGCCACTCAACCATCTCTTCACCTTTTCTACTTTGGCCTTCCACACCATTTTATCTTCATCTTCTACAATTTTGTATCCTTAGTAGTTTCTTTAGAGAGTAATGGAGCTTGCACATCCACCAAGGGCATGCTAGGAAGATGGTGCAACTAGCGGGGAGGATAAGGAAATTCTTTGGCTACATGGCAAAGAAGAATTGCAAAAAAAGATTATGAGTGGGATACATAAGATGATAGTAAGGAGAAAGCTTCATCAAACAAGGAAGCCACTCAGCCACATCACGTCACAATATTTCTTTAGCTTGTATGATATTCCCAACAATGGCTTCGCTAGTATAAGTAGGAAATACATGCCATCTATAAGCAATCAATTAACTTGCATCAAGGACCCATTTATTATGTACCACAATATGCTTCGATGATGACTCCCATTTGCACAATGGCTGGGATGGTCAATTAAATCTATATGTGGGTCTGCATTTTTAGTCTCTCCTACTATGGTAATGTGTGCGAGACATTGCATTCTGAATGCTAAGAAAGGGCACTCGGAGGTTGAGAAAAGGTCAAAAAATTCTAGAAATTTTCTTTTTGCATTTTACAACACAGTCTTTTTCCAGGCCTCTGGGTGTCCATTCTTAATGTTTTAGAAGCTGTTCTAGGGGTTTTTGCCTACTTGGGCACACTAACGATGTCAGAAACATCAAATTCTCCACCAGATTTTCAAAGAAGTTAAGTGACATGTCTACTTGGAACACCTACCTTATCAGTTTAATTTTTTATATAATTTTTTTTGTGGCAAAAAAAATAAGAAATATGGCGATATCTTTTACGGCCACAAAATGAGCTCTGAATTTTCCTAATACCTTGGAATTTGGCATCTAAGCTACCTGAGGTGTGTTTGGCAACCACTGGCCCTTTGTGGTTGGCCTAGCCTTGGGTTTGGTTGTGGCTCAGTTTGGTCAGTGTCACATTTATGTTTACCCCGGGGTTTGTCCACCAGGGTGGTGTTGGAGGTGGTGGCCTTCACCCCTCATTTGGCTAAGGGAATGTGGTTAATTGGCAAAAGGGTTGTGTGTAGTTGATACGTGTCATGTGGAATTAATACCGTAAGCATTGGTACACCCTTGGGGACCTTGAAATATTGGCTCATTAAACCCACTCTCATATCCCTCCCAAGATTTTTTGGGAGGAGAGGGGGCCTTGCATGGCTAGGAGGTGAGGGAGTGGGACCCGCTGTACTCGTCACATCCTTTAACATGTGGTAGCCATCCAAGGCTGTCAACAGCTTGATGGGTATGATACTTTGTAGATGCCTTAATCATATTCACTCTAAGGCTCATTAAAAGTATCCCCATCCAATACCATTTTATGGTTGGGCATGCATTTTTTCTTGTTTTTCACCATGTCTCATACATGAGTATCAGGAAATATGCATCAACATGCTCCTATCGCATGTTCCTTTTCCTGACTCGGTACAAAACTTTGCAGATGCCTTAGTCTTATTCACTTTAAGGCTTATGCAAAGTATAATGCCCCCATCTGATGCCATTTGCATGGTTGGGCACATGTATTTTTTTGTTTTTCACCACGCCTCTTACTTGAGTATCAAAAAATATGCATTGGTGTGATCCTATGATATGTGCATTTTTTTTAATGGATATTGTACTTTGCACATGCCTTAATACTATTCACTTTAAGGCTCATGCAAAGTATCATGCCCATCTAATGGTTGGGAATGCTATTTTCTTGTTTTTGACCACATCTCATACATGTGTACAAAAAAATTTGTATTGGTGTGGTCCCATTTTTTTCGATGGTTATCATACTTTAAGGCCTGTGCAAAGTATCATCCCATCCGATACCATTTGCATGGTTGGGCATGCATATTTTCTTCTTTTTTTTCACCATGTCTCACACTTGAGTATCAAAAAAGACACTTCTGCGTGCTCCTACCTCATGTGCCTTTGTCCGATGGGTATGTTATTTTACAACATACCTTGATATTATTTATCTTCAGCCTAGTGCAAATTATCATGCCCATCCGATACCATTTTTGTGCTTCGGCACACATATTTTCTTATTTTTCAACCCATCTCATACATTATCATTTCAAAGATTGCCAATTCACTTTAGACACCTTTGACACCTTCCTACAAGCCCATCCACCCCCTTTGGGATCTTCAAACATGCCCTTTCTCATAGAGTTTCTTGAATAGCCTCGCACTCTCGCATGCAATGTCTTTGCATACATTGCTATAGTAAGAGAAACTAAAAATAGTACCACATATGAATTTGACCACCCCAACCATTGTGGAAAAGAACATCATCATTGGAACATATTGTGGTATGCATCCACCAATAAAAAAGATATCCCTATTGAATGCAAGCTCATTTTTTTTCCTTTTTCCCTGTATTTTTTCCTACGTTACAATGGCCCTCCTCTGATTGGTAGAGGGCTATTTTTCTTCTAGGCTAAAAGGCCCCAAAATGACCTCTGAAATTTTTTAATGGGATGTACAAACATGGGGGACAACCAGGATTCACCACAACCATAGTGGATCATGCACACACAAGTTGCACTTAAAGCTACCGCCACTGGCTTGCAACATCTCTGCCAATACACACAATCGATAGCTCAAAAGCTATGTCATTGCCAAGTGTCATGTGCCAAAACTAGCAGATAGTCTTGAAAGTCACACCTACTTTGGTACCGTGTTGGTAGCCCTACATGGCTGCCATATGTCAAAGGATTCATGAGTACGAGGCATCCCACTCCCCCGTCTCCTAGCCATGCAATGCCCCTCTCCTCCCAAATAATATATGGAGGGATAAGAGAGAGGGGTTGATGAGCCAATATATATTCAAGGTCCCCAAGGGGGTACCAATGCTTATGGAATTAATTCCCACGTGACACGTGTTATGCGCAACCCATTCACCAATTATCATGTTTCAATTATCCAAGTGAGGGGTGAAGTCTACCACCTCCACCATTGACAAAGGCACACGCGATGGGAGCACACCGATGCATATGTTTTTGTACTCATGTATGAGACGTGGTAGAAAACAAGAAAAAATGTATGCCAGACCATGCAAATGGTATCAGATGGGCATGATACTTTGCACGGGCCTTAAAGTGAAAAGGATTAAGGTGTGTGGAAAGTATCATACCCATTAGACAAAATCACATGCGATAGAAGCATGTCGATGCATATTTTCTATTACTCATGTATGAGATGTGGTGGAAAACGGGAAAATATGCATGCCCAACAATGCACATAGTCTCAGATGGGCATGAAACTTTGAATGAGCCTTAACATAAATAAGTTAAGGCATGGTCAAAGTATTGTATGAATTAGACAAAGGTACATGCAATGGGAGCATGCCAAAGCATATTTTTTATACTCATGTTTGAGACGTTGTGGAAAATAAGAAAATATGCATGTCCAACCATGCAAATAGCATCAGATAGGCATGATACTTTACAAAGTTTTAAAGTGTGCATTTACAAAGTATTTTGCACATCGGAATAACAATGCATACTCACACCTTTGGTTCATATGCATATTCTCATTACTTGAGCCTCTTCTACTTTCTCATACATTTTTTCCACCAATGAGACTTGGAGTGCATGTAGAGTCACATAGCCTTTTTGAGCCTTAGTAAACTTGTAGCCTATTTTGATATCTCAGATTCAAGGTTTACTCACATGAAACTCTTGTTCCAACAAAATTGTAAGTATTTAGCATCTACAAACTCTTCATAAGCAATCAAAAGTCTCAACTTCAATAATACAATGACATCAACACACTTTCATCATGCTAGATCTCTATAAACTCTTCATGAGCAATCAAAAGTTTCAACTTCAATAATACAATGACATCAACACACTTTCATCATGCTAGATCTCTAAAATTATAAGTATTTAGCATCTACACTCTTCATAAGCAATCAAAAGTCTCAACTTCAATAATACAATGACATCAACACACTTTCATCATGCTTGGGCAATCTCTTTCATTACATATTTGAGCTATGCAACATGTATTCCATGTTTAATGAATACTACCAATCTTGTGCAAATCATCACCAACTTGATCTTGACTTATTTACTTGAGATCAAAAAATTGTACAAACCTTTTCTCTAGCATGGTGGAGTCTTTAGATTTGCTTGCATGTACATCTTTGACAAATATTTCATAAATCATTCTCTTTTTCATTTTGCACCTCCTTTATGCTAGTACGACAAGATTCCTTTAACAATATCATAGCCAATATCCTAAGCTCTAACTTTGGATGATAATTTGACATGTGGCATTGCCATGTGAGCACAACTTAACCTAAGAACAAGCATTTTTTACCTCTCCCTTGATGCTAGGTCCTTTTAGCCTTATTTGAATCAATTTTTAACTCAATGTTAGTTCCAATTTTCTATGGTTAGTCCATTAATTAACCATGCCTCATATCTACCCCTATCGAAATCAAATATTAACTAAGTTAAGTTACCCTAATTTAGCCCAATGTCAAGTCAAACTAGCCTAAACATAAATTTAAATAAGACCATAGTCAAAATAGCATAACCTAACTTAGATACAGGCTAGACCTAGGCCTAATTAGGTGAACTTACCCCTAAGGGTTACTTTAAGTTTCACAAGGACTTTACTCCTTAATGACCTTCCACAACATTTTTCACCTATCTTTTCATGAATGAATCGATGTCCAAAATATTTGATTTCAAAGTCCAAATTTGTCATTTTCAAGACCATATTTGATTTATTTGAATCCCAAATTGCACTTGGATTAAACTCTCATTTCACATATGAAAACATAAAAACTACAAGTTTGCACATATTTTTAAATCTATTTGATCGCATTTCTAACAATGTTAAATTATTTAATCACCATATGGACCTATCAAAGTAACTTCACATTATGCCATAACTTGGTCAAATTTTTTGATCCAAAAATAGTTCTATCTTCACTAGCATTTTGAATCCTTCACATAGTATATTCCATAAGTTTTTACATTGATAAGCCCTGACTTGGTTAACTTAGCCTTAGTTCAACGATCGTGGAAACACATATTGATATAATCTTTTTGGTCCAATTTTATGACAATAGTTATGGCACCTAGAAGTTCAATTTCTATTAACATCTTCTAACTCCATAAGTTATGGAAAATAGTATCATAAGTGATTAGAAGAGACCAAAAACTCTATTGGTGGCATACCTCATGACACACACTTGATCAAGCAAAAGAAATATAGGATAAGCTATTTGATGTTACAATGACCTAATGTCAAGGATGTCATGATCTTGATCACATTAAGGATAAGTGATCTATATCAATCACATGGAAAGAGTTGAAAATAGATTCAATGCTAAATTTTTTTAAAATTAACTCAACACTATAGCGAAGCTGCAATTAGAGACATTTTTATTTTACTTTTTCATGATAAAAGACATTGTGGATGAATTAAGATCTATCAATTAACAAGTCAAGCCTAAAGGATTGATACAAATTGCATGGGATGGTCTAGGCAAAGACTATTAACACCGTGAGTCAAAAATGGTCATAAGGGATTTATCTCCCACATTTGAAATCATGTTAGATATTATTATGCAAGAGAATATGAGAAGGACATCTAAATCTAAACCAAAATCCATGGTCAAGCACCTTTTGTCAAAGGAAGAAGTTCACAAAGAGGTGGAGGTAGATATCAACATTTGTCAAGTAGGCATAATTGCAAGCCCATGGTACCTACTCTCATAGCCTTGATGGACAATTAGATAACCATCAAGCATCCTCATCACATGCCCATCAAATTCCCATAAAAATCCTACTATTTAAAGGGAAACATGGAATCCAAAAGGAAGAGGTAACCATGATAGAGGTAGTTACCAAGAAAATGCAACAAAATGAACAATGCAATCCCGCAACTATTGTGGCATGCCAAATCCTAGGGAGCTTGAATGCCAAAAGAAGCAAAGAGGTTTTGCTAGGTCAATACCATAGGGTTGGAAATTAAAATTAAAAACTACATACTATGTGTAGCACACAATGCACCATCTCAAAACAATCAACTTAAACATTAAGTTACTCTTTCACAACACAAACCAACACATTCATCCAAACATTCATGAATCAATCTAGCGGTTGGAATTTGATTGTAGCAACCATAAGACAAATGAGACAGACTAGCTCTCATAAATACATCCAATAAAAGAAGCCAAATAAAATGTCTTTGTGGGAGATAATTTGTATCTAATGGCTCAAAACCTCTTACAAGTTGGATAAATTATACAAAGAGACACCAAATATGGCTATATAGAGCGCATAATTAAAAAATCATACAACCCTAAAAATCTCTCAAATTTTCAAAGCTTGCATCCACTATTCAAGTTTAGATAATCATTTTGGATATCCCAACTACCTCTAGTTGTCCACCTAGTAGATCAATTGACACATGCTAGAATCAACGGTGTGATGGAATTGGAAGATGATGAAAATGAAAAATACAATGGACTACTAGACAGACAAACTAAAAGGTGCTTTCAAGCCCCATATTTATGTGAATAAACTTCCATACATGCTAGCAAAACAACGAGAAGGCGTATCTCATTTAAGCGATTACTATAATTTTATTTTGAGAAATAACAACATTCAACAAACTACATGAATTTTCCAATTCAATATTGGGCTCTAGTGACTTGTATAGGTTGAGGAAAATGTAAGAATTGCTGGAGAAAAGAACCCTTTTGATCCACAATGTCTGGAGTCCGCCGTATCCATTACAGTATGGGGTTGGAGGCCCACCCAAACTAGTTAGAGTCCATGAAGCTTTATTCCAAAGTAGTAGAAAATGCACAAGAAACTTGGCATTTGAGGATGGCACAAGACAATGAATACTTAGTTGATGAAGAAGAGTGATCTTGTAATAATAAGCCATCAATGTAAGCATTATAAAAATAACATGCTCATTCACATTGTATTTTTCGATTCTCTTTGTATTCTCTATCCAAAACAAGGTGTTGAATGGAAAGATACCTAAAATAGACACACATGTAACTTGGGTCGACATATTTGACACAATGATTGTGCATTTTAAGTATTGCCTATACTTAAAAATTGTATTCAAAACTTTTCAATTGATGGTACTTCATCTATTCATTTTACAAAATGCATTTTGTATTCTAATGTGTTTCTTGTACTTCAATAAATCATTTTTCAAAATTATAATACACTTAAAGATTGTATTCAAATGTGTTCATGGTATTTTAGAAATTTGTTGGACAAAATTAAAATATATTAGATTCATTCAACTATTTTGTTATTTATTAATTTTAAAAAAGGTAAAAATTTGGTCTACTCTTTAGAGGTACACACTAGTGAGTAGCTAAGAGAGTAAAGATATAAGTGACTAGGCATGTGAGTGACTAGGTAGGTTAGCTTTACATGAGACAGAGACCGCATCTTCAATTGTAGTGGTACCCATTTGTAGTTTGTGAGAAGATCTAAACTTTTTCTTTTTACAGCGCCTTGATTTGAGCCTTCTATCTCAAGATGTCTTAGTTTGAAGCATTTGGATTCTTATGTTCCTAAATTTGTGTCAATTTGATAATTCTAGTGGATGAAGTTCTGGAGATGTTTCCTTTTCTCTGTTTGGTTGTGTGAAACCTTAGTTGGAGGATCCTTGTTCACTTTGTTTCAAATTTTGTGCTTTGAAGCATGTCCATGGTTCTCAATGGGACCCAAGACTTGAAGAAACTCCCAACATGGTTATAGTTCTTGCTTTGCCAACAACAAAAAATGTGTCTCACATCACATCAAACCATCATTTTTGTATAATTCTATTATTGCTATGCTTGTGCCATGGTATCTCCCATGAACCTCCATAGCTTTTCCTCAAGCTTCTCCCTATGCACCTTCACCTCTACCTCAAGCTCTATTCTATAGATGACTTCTATGTGGCTTGCTTCGATCCCCACTATTTAGTAGCCTTGATATCCATGAGACCCTATCATATATCGTTGTCCCTACTCTTCCCATATTCCCACATGCTCAGTAGTCCTGATTTTTGTGTGACCTTTCCATCTATTGCTTGTTGTGCTTGCCAACAAGCTCCATAGACTCAACATTTATGCAACCCTTCTAGCTAGCACTGGTCTACTCTACCTAGCTCCTTATGGAAGCACTACACCTCATAAATCTTAATGTCAAAAAGGACACCATGATGCCAATCATCAAAGAAAAGACATATATCTTGAATGTAGGGAAAGCATTGAAAAATAGATTTAATGCAAAGAACTTGTCAAGCTTGAAAATCAACTCAATAAAGCCAAGAAGCTACAATTCAAGAAAATCCTTGACTACTTGGTTTGACTTAAAGATCTTGCAAATCAATTGTAAAAGGAACTAAGAGTGAATACTTTGTTCAAATTGCATTGAACTGTGTAGGCAAGGACTACGAGTAGTTTGTGATAGCTATGGTTACTAGAGAATTTGCTCCAGCAACTTTTGAAGTCATGTCAAACATTCTTGTGGAAGAGTAATTACACCATAAATTCAAAGAATTATGAAGAGGTATTCTTTGTTATAGGCATATTTTTACAAAGAGAAAAAGGCCAAAATCAATGTAACTCAGGCAAAAGCAATCATCAAGCTAGAAGTGACTCTAAACACAGTCCTCATACACATTCTTAGAATCATCAAGTATCACTAACTTCCACACATCATGATTCTTTCAATCACAAGGGGATAATGCTCCAAAGAGAAGTGGCAATTGTACTTATTTTTGTATACCAAGTCATTGGGAACTCCGATGGCTCATGAAGGAAATAGATATTCCAAGTGGACAATTCAACAGAGGTGGAAATCAAAATAGATGCCAATTTTGGCAATGATGATACCAAAATCATTTCCAAGTCACAATTCAATGTTAAGTCATTATTTCTTAGCACTCAAATGCAATAACCCAAAGCATTTGGATGATGAAAGAGCCCATTAATTCATTCCATAACAAAGCACATTGAGGTGCTTTACTATTTCATTAGAGAAAAAGTTCTCAAAGAAGAAGTAGATCTTGTTTATTGTCCAACAATAGGACCTAGATATCTTCACAAAGGCACTTTCCTCAAAAAAATCTCATACTTTCAATAAGAGCTTGATCTTTGCTAGCAATAACTTAAGAGGGTGGAGTGAAGATTGACTTCTACAGGATGTACTCAATGTAGATACTTCCACTGTGAAACAACTATTGTTAGGCACACACTACCCTAATATTTTGATACATAAAGTTTCATTCCTAAAGAAGTTGATGAATAAGTCCCAGGACCGAGCCTTGTGTACAGGTCTCAGCAAGAAGGACACATGTCTAGAATGGATGCAATGTGTGCTTTAGACCAAGAATAGCAAAGAAGACGTGCCCATGAGAGAGAGGTGAAGTAGAAATAGAACCACGCTAAAGGATGAGATAAAGACGGAGCACAAAGCCAAGGTACAATGTTAAGAGCAATATTGGACACTAGCATCAAGCCCTTTTGCTCCATTTCCAAGGTACCAAGTATCTAGTCCCACACCCTCACATATGCAAGAGCAAGCAAAACAAGAACCATAGGAAGCGAGGCAAGAGAAACACCGAGCACCTGTGGGAGGTCAATGTGGCCAATTGATGGATGTGTTCACACCTCCAGAGCCTCCTATTCCATGACGACACCATGAAAATGAACATATTTGTGTCTGTTGACATGACGAGCCTCATTGCCAACACTTTCATGATGAGTGACACCTGATGGAATCCAAGTTGGTAGACACCAATCCAAAGATGGTGACTCGAATCAAAGTGAAATTTCAAGATTTCAAAGGAACCAAAGATGAAGACTTGTAGACTCATCTAGAAAGTTTCGTGTGGGTATGTCATATCAACCGTGCCAAAACCAAGGAGGAGTATATGAATTACTTTCATTGCAACTTGGTGATAAGTGCTCAGAGATGGTAAAATCAATTCTTGATTAGCTATTTCAAAGATTGGGAGGACATGTCTAAGGCCTTTTTTAAGCACTTTAGAAAAGAAGGATGTTCGCACCAAGCTATATCTTAAGCAAAAGGAAGGTGAGTCATTCCAAGATTTTGTTGTTAGGATTGAAAGCTCTCATCAACCAACTCATTACACCTCCAAATGATAAATCATTGAGTGGTTGGCTTTCCTCAGGTTGCACTTAGGTGGACATATAGTCACGAAAAATAGTCAATCCGAATAAAACTTATGAAGACCTACTAAACCAAGCAATGCTCTAGGAAAGATCAGTGGAACAAGTCTAAGGTCAAGAAGAAGAAACGTACAAGTGATGATGAGAAGGCATCACCAAAGCAGGACAAACTAAAGTCTATCCTCAAAAAGGCTTTGATACAATCAACAAATTTTTTAATCCTCAGGTTTGACCTTTATTCCATTTTCTATCAAAATTCATTGGACTAAAGAAAGGCATGGGCAATGTTCTCCACAACCTTGTGCAATTAGCAGTTGTAGGGTATCTCTCTAGCCAGGCATTTGACTGGTTGATAGTGTTTATGAAGGCGTTTGACCACCAACTTTGGCAAGTGTCTAAGAGGCAAGCACATAAAAAATTTGGCTCCCATCTTTGCATGATTCAGTATTGCTTCGCCTCTAGCCAAGTCCCTTGGCCACACTACCGCTTGACTAGTGGATTGCTTGGAACTCAACCCCTTCTGCCTTGCCACCCATCCCTATTCTCATGCCTCTACTTCTACCTCTAGACCACCCTCTAATCGCTACAACATCAGCTCTGTTTGTTGTCTTTGCATCGGAGTCTGTGATGATCTTTGCTCTTGTGACCGCCCAAACTTCTTTAGTCCAAGGACCCTCCGTTGCCACACTCATTACCATTGCCTTTGTTGCCCCTCTCACTACCTCTATTTCCACTACTATTGTTGCAACTACTCCTTCCTTGCCACCACCTTGGACCAATGCCCAGCTCCTGCTCCCCTCCACTTGACCCATTCTCTCTCTTTAGTGTGAGATGATTTAAATACTAGGAGCAGCATTTGCACACATCCGTGGCCAATGGTACATTGGGCACTTCAATTTTTAATGAGCCCATCCTACATGTGACAGAACGGGCACATTGTCCAAATGAAGGCACCATTCCTCCTTCCACTATTCAATCACTTGGACTATCTATGGGTCTATAAAGCCCAAGTGCACACACTTGTACTTTTAGTGATTCTATTTCACATGTGGCTTAGGTACCCTTGGCCTCTACTAGCAACACCCAACAACGATGATCTGATGTGGGCTTACCTTTTACCCAAGGATACTTAAGCTCTACCTCATCCATCACCCCCGGGGACCTAACAATCTTCTACTTCTTGCAAAAGGAAAAGTCGTTGACGATGATACCCCAAGGCTCCTAGATCCTCTAACTTGAAAAGATCATAAATGCTAGTTCATGAAGTGTTTGAGATCCATGCAGACACAAATGAAGAAGAGCCAAGACAATGCGTTGAGCCCCGACCAACTAGAACCCAGCCCAAGAGGTAACAGGCAACCAGTTACCCTGGTCACCTTTTATAGGAGACCAAGTGGTGAGATCTTCCATGCAAAGAGACTTCGAACAACAAGGATAGGCATCAAGTCACCAAGTAGATGGTCAAATAGGAGCTAGTGACCTAGAGAGGTTCCTGGGTAGAAAATATGAAGGCAATTGATAGAGCCGCCTAGTAGAGGGGGACTTGAGAGCTATAAACTGAATCATTGTAATGTAGGGATGTCCCCTTGCTCTTTTTCCTTTGTGAGCGGTGAGTCGTCTTGTTGCTAGAGTGAGTGCTCTGCCTCAAGTCAAGGCATGTGATGATTCGTGCAACACTTAGTTGTTTGTATTAGCTATGCCCTTTTCATTAATACAAGTGGTTTGTTGCATATTGATTGCTTATCTCTTTGCTCGTAATAACTGCATGCTTCTCAACCCATTTTCATACGATTTCGCCCATGTAGCATCAACCCTTCCCACTCATTAGTTCTTGACATAACTCTGCAACACATTTTCCAAGTAGCTCATGGAATGCAAGAGCATCTTCCTACCAAGTGTTGTGAATGCACCGATCACTGGGCACTGAAGTACTACTCATGAGGGAGCAAAACCGAGCATAAAAAATGGTGCTACCACGATCTTTTGTGATAAGCAAAGTTCCATTGCCGTGTGGCAAAGAATACAAAAGATCATGAGAAGTCAAAGCACATTGATATTTGCTGCGCACCCCCAAGGTAGAGGTCACAAAGGTGGTGGCATCTGAGGTGGTGGAGCTATTGCGTGCAACCTCTAGCCTGCAAGTAATGCAACTCCATAAAGAGTAGTTGTGTTGTAAGATGTCCCAAGAAGTGGGAAGATATGATGGGTAGGCATAGAGGCAAGTAGTAGATGCTAGAGAGCAACCAACCATAGTCTAGTATGGCATGGGTACATGGGGAGGGTGTGACCTTGGGGGAGAGGATACAATGGGTGAGTGGAAGAGGAGCGAGAGCTCGAGACTAGGGTGAGACAAGGGCGGTCATCTGAGAGGCTTGAGGCCTAAGAAGTTGCTAGTGGATGATGCTAAGGACAAGGCAAAGGCAATGTTGAGAATGATGATGCTACAAATGTAGATCTATGCACAGTAGTGCTATTGGTTTTTTTTTTTTTTTGAGAGAGAGAGAGGCAACACGAACACTGAAGCTAAGCTACATAGGAAGCATACAATAGATGCCAAACTCATACATTATATCCACTAACTACTCATTAAATCTTTAGAAACAATAATATTATTTGTTAGCACTACCCCTCACTAGAATCGTCTCTTAGGGCAACCTCTCTAACTTGTGAGTTGTGTGTTTATTTCTTTTTTTTATTTCTTAGCTGGTTTCTTTTGCCGTCTTGGTTACTTAACTTTTTTTATAAAAGCTCTCTTCTATTGCCATTGTTGAGGTATGAACGGTACATGGGTCATGAACTGTTTAAAAGATTTTGCCTAGAAGCAACAAACTTCCAGAGACTGAAAATAGAAGACAGTGAAATGGGCAGCTAGAGAGGGGAGAGCGCAAAAAGGCAATTGTAGTCCTAGAAGCCAGATTTGTTGTTGCATGAGAGAGAGAGAGAGAGAGAGAGAGAGAGAGAGAGATTTTGAATATTGTGGCAACTAAGAAGACCATTGAATGCACTAGTGCCTTACTCTTTCTAGCCGAAATTGCAGGTATATTTTCTGGAAATGTTTCTTTTCCTGGACATATAACAGCAACCAAGATGTAGATTGCATGTGTCAATCGCTTTACCTTAAAGACTCTTTTAAGAATTTCTCTAGAAGCCAAGAGACTGTTAAGGGTACAGGAACTAGGCTTTTTCTATAAACTGTCTCTATTGACTTCCAGAAAGATTGTGTAGCAGTCCTCAGAGAAGATTCCACGGAATAAAAGCCTACTCTAGAATATGCTATGTCCGAATTGCCACCCACCCAAAGATTGCATCTTAGATTTTCTTAGACAAGGCTTCTTGCAGATCTTCCCTTGCCTTTCCCAAGGCATCATGAAGTTTTTCTGGTAATTTCCCACCAGCTTGAGCAAAATTGGGCCTTCCACCACCACCACCACCACAAACACGAGCAATTATACCAACAAACTTCCCAGCATGCAGCCCATGTTGCACAACGTTGGGTCCAAATGCTGCTACTAAGCTCACCTTCCCCTCATCAGGACAGGAGCCTAAAACAATAGCTGACTTCTCACCCAGTTTATTGACTAGATGCTCAGCAGCAACCTTCAGAGCATCAGCGTCTATATCCTCCAGAGCTCCAGCTACTAGACTGCATAATGTCACAAGCTAAATGATATGGTGAAGGCAGCTCCATAGACACAAAAGGGAGTATGTAATCAGAAACATTATTATCACTTTGAAAAAGCCAAATTCATTCTCGCTGTCAGTCTTGTTTGATGCAGATCAAAGAATACAGAAAAATATACGAAACAAGTTAGTTTAAAAGAAAAATAAGTCACACCCCAAGGTCTCCACAATGCAGTTTCCCTGAAATTACCTGAATTGAGAGGAACCCACGAGCACAGCTGAGCTAGCAAGCATCTCAACTTTCATAATGGCAATTTTCTCCTGCAACTCTGCCAATTTACTTCTAACAGACCTTATCTCCTCAAGTAGGCTAGTCACCCTTGCTGGTAGATCCTCTGCCTTAATCTGCTAAATATGCACGGAGAAACAAGGTTGTCAAATAGACATTCAAGCACTTTATTCCTTTCATACAATCTTTATAGCATTTCTTACTCTTAAACCTTACTATAAGATGGCTTCCACACAAGTAATCTATGAGAAACACAAGAATTATCCACCTCTGACTTACCCTGTGCCTTCTTAATTTCAAAGGCAGTTGCAACAAAGAAAATTGTGTTATTTTAAGTCTCAGACCACATTTACATCAGGAAAAGTATTGTGATTTCTGTGAATAAAAAAGCATCTTCGGTTTTTTTAATATCCTAAAAAGTATTTCTTGACCTAACTCCTGTTTCTATGAACTTTTGGTTGGGAAAATTTCTAGTAAACAGCCTCACCTTTAGAAAAGAAGTTAGTTGCTTCACCATGCCATCTCTGGCAATAGCATATTCAACAAAAGCAGGACCTGCAACTGCCTCAATACGCCGGATACCTGATGCTATTCCCTGCTCAGAGATGATCTTAAAACCCTGAATTTCAGAGGTGTTATTGACATGGGTTCCCCCACACAGTTCCAGTGAAATGCCAGGCACCTCAACGACTCTCACCTGTCCATCAGGCATAAAACCCTCAATGGCATGATGTGAAGACAAGAATTTAAATGCCCACACTAATGAAGACAGCATGATTTGAATCAGTTGGCTCAAGACGACCAACCTCATCACCATATTTCTCACCAAACATTGCAATAGCTCCAGCCGCCTTTGCTTCTGTAAGCTCCATGACCTTTGTCTGCAATGGTACTTGCATGCATATCCAATCATTTATGAAGTTCTCTACCCTGGTAATTTCAGTTTCGGTCATAGGCCTTGAAAGGTTAAAGTCAAAGCGCAATCTGTCAAAGGACACTAAAGAACCTGCTTGAGAGGTATCACTTCCAAGAATCTTTTTTAAAGCTGACTGCAGCAGATGTGTGGCAGTGTGATGTGCCTGAGTCAAAACAGTTGTGGGACAAAGGAGAGTAAGAAATGTGTCCAAAGCGATAGAAATTTAGATTTGTGATTACTGATAAAGATTAACAAATCCTTCTGTAAAGATCCTTACCTTTTACTAGAACTTCCTCATGAGTCCTGATTACAAATCTCAAACCGTTTTTGGTCCATTGTTATCAAGAAAGTACATTGAGCATAATTTAATGTCATGCCTAATAACCTCTTGCATACGACACTGGTACTTCGCAAAGTAGCCATGCAAAAGAAAAATACACTGGTGGTCTGTACAAGGATACACACAGTACCTGAGCACATACAAAGATATACACAGTACCTGAGCACGTTTTCTTAGCTTCTCATCCACAGTTGCATCCACACTTGCCCCGATCCAGATCTTACCCTCTTTGACAATGCCCTTGTGGAGAAACAATCCACCGCCAATCTTCTGTACATCCATGACAGAAATACTACAAGGGCCTCCTTCAACGCTTGAATCTTGGATAAAAAGCAATCCACGATCACCATTTTGACCACCTGATTCTGCATAAAAAGGTGTTTTGTCCAGGATTATTTCAACTTCTTCTCCTACAAAGGCCTGATGCACAGGCAATCCTTCTGCTAGAAGAGCTACTACATGGGCTGACATTTGAAGGGTAGTGTAGCCAACAAATTCAGTATGAGGAACACTGGCAGCAATGTCAGCCACAGCACAACCAGCAACAAGCTTTACAGTATTGTGGGCGGCCTGAGATTGCCGTCTCTGAGCTTCCATCTCTGTTTCAAACCCTTTCAAGTCTACCAACACTCCACGCTCTGCAGAAACTTCTTCTGTGATCTCCACAGGAAACCCATATGTATCATACAAGGTGAAGATGTCCTTCCCTGATAACAACGGCTTAACATCAACACTGTCATTGACTTTTGACAGTGCTTCTAGTAGCAGCTCCTCCAAGAGCTTCTCACCTCTCTCCAAGGTTTGGACAAACCGTATCTCCTCTCTGCGCAGCTCCTCATAGATGCGACTAGCATTCCGTTTCACGTCTGGGTCGACATTCACACTCATTTTCACAACGATTTCTGCTACCTTGGGCAGGAAGGCCCCTTCACGGTCACCTTGCCCATCTCCCTTAATTCCCAGGAGCCTGCCCATACGAACCACTCTTCTAATAAGGCGTCGAGCTATGTAGCCTCTACCAATATTAGAAGGGGTCACTCCGTCGGAGATAAGGTAAACTACTGCACGAGAATGATCTCCAATTACCTGCCACACTCTTATACATTGCTTAGAAAAACACTCCAAAGAAAAACCACCAAGCAACAATGTTTTTTACCTTCTTCTAGATGAACAACTCTACAATTAAAACATTATTTTTCTCACTGGAAATAGATAATGACACTGTTTGTGATTCACCCAGTGGGTACTTTTAACGCAGAACTTTAACATACAGGACTGTGAATTGCAATTGTGTAGCTGAACTGAAGAGCATATTCTCAGTGCCTTATCAGTCTAGCATCAGTTTGATTTTAACTCCTATAGGAAACTTAAAACACTTTTCTTAGATTTGAATAATAGCCTTAAACCAGATCCAGGTTACTAAAATGTGGTGAATATAGACTAACTACTCATCATCGCAAACAAATTCTGGTTAAGAAGAGGGCTAAGTTTGCAATATTACTGTGTGAGTTCAAGAGTAAAGCCGAATACAGAGAGAAAATAGCTGCATTACCTTCAGCAGTCTTTTTGTTTGCTCTGTCCCATTGCTATATTTCACCCCAGCCAGATCCGCTGCACGTTCCATGATAGGATAAATCAGATCTGTCTCATAGTTGTTGGGGACCTGCATTGCAGAAAGATAAATTGAGGAATACTCTGCCTGGCCAAATCATAGGAAGAACCAGACAAGTTAGGGTAAAGTATATGAAGGCTTTTATAAACAAAGAAAGAGCACCATCACTGCATCCTTCTTAGTCAAACCACTGCATATCGTTATGAGAGACAGACAACTCTTAAAGAGTGATATTATCATCAATAAAGATGCCATCCTCATGCCTCGCTCAGGAAGCCTTTAGCCAAAACTCTACAGGAATAATCCAAGATGAATAAATTGTACAATGCAAGAAATTGATACATTTAATTTTCCAATCTACTAAAAGCAGAGACATACTATCCATGTATGGGTCTGCCAATGCCTCAAAAAGAAAAGAAAGACAAGTAAAACTGTAAGCCTACAAAGTATAAAAATAGTAGACCTTCTGAAGAATCTGTGCCAGCCGCTCAAGACCTAGTCCTGTGTCTATATTTCTATTTTTCAATGGCTCTAAGCTTCCATCATCTTGTCTGTTGTACTGCATAAAAACCAAGTTGTAAAATTCTATAAACCTCGAACCATCTCCTAGATCCTGCAAGAAAACGGTTCCAAAGGCAAACACAAAACTGTCGTCAATTCATACTTAAATCTGTTTCTATTAAACAAAATACATACGCAAAACAATTCATTCTATATATGAATAAGCCATGTTACCACATCAGCAGTTCCCTTCTCAGGGTGAAAATCGTAATAGATCTCTGAGCATGGTCCGCATGGACCCGTGAGACCACTGGACCAGAAGTTATCTTCCTCCCCCATGCGCTTGATCCTCTCTTCTTGTACACCTACCTGCCATAATATTTTACACTGAGCACCTTCTTTCCGGGCATCTTTGTAGACAAACTGGCTTCTTGTTATTCAATCAAGAAAACATCATTTTCTAGAAATATACATACATACATATATATCTAGGTGAATCCAATAACATGCCCAAACTCATCCTCTAAAAATACAGCACACAGTGCAGTTTCAATCTCATGATATTTTCACTCATAAGGTTGAAAACCATAAACTCCATCACGCATAGTAGGGACTAGCTATTATGACACCCCACTGACATCATCAGAGCCCAACATACACACATACATGTATATGTACACACTTTTTTTTGGGGGGTAAAAGAAACTTTTCATTAAGAAGAATGTATATTTATAGCTGTCCCACAGTGGAAAAGCTACCACTCAAAACTAAAACACACACACACATTTTTTGGGTAAAATCCAGTTGTATTTATATTAGAAAAAACAGGGGACAGCCATCAGAAGATCTTATTAAATGACAAGAAAGCAGGATAATGAAGATCCTGCACATGGAGGCAATCATAGAAGGATTGCCACAAAGATGCCCGGAAAAATGATACTTAGCGAGGGACAGATCATCAAAGACCCTATGATTGTGATCCTTCCATAGAGTCCATAGTCCCTAATAACAAACCCAATACAAGAGAAGATCATATCCTGACAAGATGAAAACCAAACAGCCAAAAAAGCCTACCAAATCGAGTAGTAGGGAAACGGGCTTAAAGATGCTGCAGTAGCAAAAGCAAAAAGTTGCGAGATCCAGGCAATGCCAAAATAAATGTGGCATTGACTCCAACAAGGACAGGCATCAGCGACAAGCCGTGAGAGCAATATGTCGATGAGCTAGGATCTATCCAAATGGAAGAACCCCAAGCAAAACTCACCACCATAAGAAAAAATGTTGCTGAATAGGAACTTTGCAAGCCCAAATTTGTTGCAACCTTTTTTGCCACCACCGAGAAGTACGTGTCATATACCAAAAATGTGATTCACATGTAAAGAAACCCAAGGAGGAGGCAGCAAAATCTTATACAATGATGCAACCATGACATCAGCCAAGAGCAAAGAATGGCAAGCAGCATCATCCGATTGGACGGGGTCTAGAATCTCAAGACGAGGCACTAGCTGAAAGCCATGAAGCAAATGCAATAGGGGTTAATAGTGCTGTCCCAGACTGTACTGTTTGATTGCCTATATCACCATACCAACATCATCAAGCACATCACCCACAAGAGAAATTCCTTTGGACCAAATGAAATAAGAGCGGCAAGGCTCCTACAATGCCAACGGAGGTGTAAAGACCTTTGACAAATGAAGGCTCTCAGCACACAAAGAGTTTTCTGCAAGGGTGTCCTTGCCTTTTCATTTAAGATGTGAGAGTATGTGTTTCCAATCAGAACACAACGAGTGACAGAGGAATGTCCATTGACCCTACCATCAATGTGACTGTCACGAGGGCGCGATTTCTAGCACATGCATGTTGGCCTCCATGTGGGCTGGACCCTGGGAAAACAAGGAGCAAGGGCATGGGTTGCTTGATGTGCTAGAACCCCTAGCAAATTGTGCCTTGGGGGTGAATTTGGGGGTTTGGGCCCAAGAGGGGGCAAAGAACCATTAGGATCCAAAGTTGGTCATTGGAATGGTCCCCATAGAAGGGGCAAGGGGTAAATGTACCTTAAGTTGGTCATTGGTATTGACCAACTAGAAGGCCTGGGGCCAAATTTAAAAACCCTTGGGGGCAATCTAAAACGTGGGCTGCCACGTGGCATGCCCACGCAGATCAAATCGAAAAGGATTACCTTGGAAAGACCTGGGCTGGCCGATGGGCATAGGGAATGGCGTGAGCTTGGAGGCTGGGCGCATGACGAATCCGGACGTACGGGAGCTGAGCCAAAGGTTAATCATGCGGGTGCAAGGAGGAGACCGCCGGTTGCTAACCCGTACGGACAAGTGCTGTGTACGGCCTACGTAAGGGCATGGGCACCCTCGAGGCGATTTAGCGTGCGTACGTATGGACTGTGTACCAGTAGGTGAAGGCAGGTGTGCGTAGTCTCCTCACCAAGGGCTGATTGAACGGAAATGTAAGGTACATCAATGTACGCGAAAGGAGTACGGATTGTCTGCGCTGGGGATGACGATAGCGTATGGAAGCCTTGTATGACTAATCTTGTATGGTTGCTGCATACAAACTGTTTTGTACAGCTGAGTATGGGCTGTTGAAGGTCTTTGTATAGCAGAGTATGGACTATGAGCCGGGCTTGTACGATCATCGTACGGAAGCTGTCCGTGGCTAGCTGTACGTGCTGACATGGCAGCATTTGAGTGCCTTCTCCTTTGGTTGTGACCTGTTCGGAGAGGCCTAGTTGGCAAGGTGGTCCACTGTGGATGCCTGAAGTTCAGGTTCTTGCTTCCGAGGTTATGGGCTGATCAATTATGCGCTTACCCATTGCTTGGGTACTACAGTGAGTCCATGGACACCCGTGGCAGTGAGGGGAGTTGAGTGACCCCGTATGGGTTGCTAGTAACAAATCCAAGCCTCATGCACGTGTACGGACAGAGATCAATGCCTATTGCCATTGGGGTGTGAGAACAGAACCTAGCAAGGTCATTGCGTGGGATATTGATGCCTACTGAGAGGAAGGAATATGCATTGAATGCAAGTGGGATCGAATTCATAGTGAATCCTATTTGTTGGCTTTGGTAGGTAACATATTCCGAGTGGAAATATGTTTTTGGTTTCTCTAGGAGATATGTCACGTGCAAGCAGTGGTTGCTAGGCAAATGGCACATCGTTGGTACACGGGAATCCATGCTTGAAATGGGAAGTATCCCCAGAATCCAAAGTGGGACGATACAGGTGTTATTGCCATAGTGTTTGTTGTGTTGCGATACCAGTTCTCTTAAAGGAAATAAGTTGATGCATCGAGATATGTGCGACCCATAGGGTGAGAGACTATTGGTCATGACAGTCCTAGATAGTCTTTCCTTTTCTGCTTTGAGCAGATAGGTGGTTAATTGGGCACTAGTGACAACTATGGGAAACTGTGTGGCCAAGTGTGGTTACTAGTGACAGTTTCGGGCTGTGTGCAAGCTTTCTAGAATAGGAATGGAGATCTATTGCCAAGAGGTGAGAGTAGTGAACAATAAAGGCTATGCAAGGTATGTGGAATGCCGCAGAGGTAAGAAGGAATGTGCCCTTTATGTAGCCTGCAATTATGGGCCTCTCACTTATTTAAAGAAATACCAAAAGGGGCGCCAAGGTTTGGGGGCCAATCTATGTCTTTGTCTCGGTGCAGGGGCACTCTAGCTCCCAATCTGTTGGTTATACTTTTGTTAAATTGTCATTGTAACAGTGTAGGCTGGTTACTTGTTAGTTTTACTGCCCTTTAATTTATTGAAGGCCACTTTCAGTGACCTAGAAGAAAATCCCATTGGGTCAGCTTCCAACAACCAAAGACTACAAAAGACACGTGCAATAGCAGATGTTGCATCATATAGACCCATGGCTGATCGCCCTGCATGAATTGAAGCATCAATTTTCCCCTTGTGAGCTACAATATGCATATAAATATTGGGAGTATTCAATCCGCCATGCATTTTTTGTGAGCAAACCTGATCCACAAAAAGTAGCCTGAGGGCTTTACGTTGAGAACGTGATCTTTGAAAAAGCTCCATGATATTAGACATGAAATAGGAGATATCCTGCTTAGCAAGCATCATCAAGGGCAAATAAAACTGGACGTAGGCAGCCAGAATTGAACTATGTGAAAGCGGACATGTAATGGCCGGATGGCCAGCCTCCAATATTTCGATTTCTTCTTCATCTTGTGAAGCACCCAATCCATTTGCTAGTAGCAAGTGATTGTCCACCCCAATGGATAACCAAGATGATGTTCAAGTAGCATGGGTGGAACTATCTCCCCAGTCATAAAATATGATGCCAATCTTTCCCATGCAAAGGAAAAAGATTAGACTTTTTAAAATGTACTTGTAGACCAGCTACCAAACCATATAAAGATAATGCATGCATGAGGCATGAGAGGTCCCTTTCAGAAATTCTGAGGCTGAAAAGAAGAAATCGTTGGCATAGACTTGTGCAATCAATGGCTTTCTTCCATGTATCTCCAAACCATACAAGGCACCTATCGCTACTAAGTGATCCATATATTGAAGCACAGTATGAGTAACTACGGCATAAAACAAAGCAAGAAGAGGGAAGCCTTGCCATACTTAACAAGAAATAGTCCATTGATCAATAATATCACCAGCCGGAATACCAGCAACTGTACTGACTTGATATAACCAAATAAATAACATGCTACATTTTTTCCCCAAATCCCAAAGATTCATAATCTAAGAGAAGAAATCCCATTGTACAGTATCAAAAGCTTTAGCAATGTCCACTTGTAGTAGTAGAACATCCTGCTCAGTGTACTTCCCATATTCAATCCCACATGAGCATTGGCAATATTATCTGTAATAGGAATGAAGCCATAATGAGGAAGGTGTAAACCCTGAAGCAAAGAACCCTTGATACAAGCCACTATCGTCTTAACAACCAACTTACAGATGACAGGCATGAGTGTAATGGGCCTCCAATGGGCCTCCAATCTGCAAAAGACTCACACAAACATTTCTTGGGGAATAGTTTGATCAACCCTTTCTTCCAACTGGCTGGCATTTGCTGATTTCCCAGCATGGCTAACCATACATAATAGTGCCAGAGAAATGGCATACCAATATTGCAGAAAAAACTCCAATGTAAGGCAATCCCAACTCGGGCTTTTCCATCTCCCACATGATCTGATGGCATCTTTCAATTCACTTCCCTTGAAAGGAACTTCAAGTTGCATAGCTTGATGAGGAGACAGACTTGAAGTGACATGCTGAAGAAATTCCTGCCGTGCAGACATGAAAAAATGTGACTGAGAATCAGTCTTCCCAAATTGCCACCTCTTGAGAAAGGCAAGGGGATTATTGATTCTACTCCTTCATCCATAGGGATCCTCCGCACACCTATGCTAGGAGCATCCTTGAGGAATTCTTTTACACTTCTGGCAGACATGGCAAAGTTTGATTTAGAGGACGAGTTTGTACCCTCTACCCTTGGGGAGCACTTCATTCACAACACCATGGATAGAGCTTCCCCCTCTAAAAGCGTGGGAGTTCTTTCCCCAGTTGACTTCCCTTCTCTTCATAGGAGGAACTTTTTCCAAGAAAGGGATATCTCCGCTACCAGGTCGGGTAGAGTTTTTCATCCGGCCTCTTCCTCTCGTCGATGAGAATTGTCAGTTGGAACATTCAGGGCCTTGGAGGTGTACCTCACTGCCGCCGTAGGCAACTGATTCGTAACCAACTTCATCCAGGTGTTACTGGGGGGCCCATTGATGTCCTCATGATTCAGGAACACAAACTGGATGTCAAGGATTATGCTAAGCCAGGTAAGCTTCTTTCAGGGCATACTTTTTTGTCACCCGCCTTGGGCACCATGGGAGGTACTTGTATTTCTCTTTCTTCTTCTATGCTACCCTTGGTGATTGGACATGGGATCATAGTTCTCTCTAGAGCTCAATGGGTCATTCTTTTGATTGGTGGACATAAGGTTTGATTTCTTAAATCTTTATGCCCCCAATTCAAGAGGGGACCGTTTCCTTTTCTGGAAGGGGTGCTTTCTTAATCAGGCGTTGCAGAGTCTTGGATCATTGGGGGTGATTTCAACATGGTTGAAATGCCCACAGACAAAAGAGGTGGTAGGAAAGGTGGCTTACATTCCTTAGAGAGAGCAGCCAGGGATGCCTTCCTTTTTTAGTACAATGCCAGAGATGCTTGGCATGATGATGCTTTTCACACTCAGCCACATTCACTCCTCTTTTCTTGGTCGAACAAGAGGGTGCAGATGCCTATCCATGCACGAATTGACAGATTTATGTGGATGATTGGGCTCTCGACAGAGGTGGGACAGTATGCATTACACCTGGGGTGTCCACTTCATATCATTTTCTAGTTGTTCTGTATGTTTCAGATCCTGAGGTGAGAGGTTGCTCTACTAGTATCAAGATTCCAGATGCATTCTACACAGAGGAGGGCCTCACAGAGGCTGTTTTGCAAACTTGGGTTTCTCACATGCACGATGGGCTGCTTTCTTCGTTAGATATAGCAGCAGCCCTCTCAGATATTAGCGACTTTTATCACTCAGTTGCTCAGTTCACAAGAGGTGAGATTCTTAGGCGAGAGATAGGTATCTGCCAGCAATTGGTTGCTCTTCAGAGGGAAGAGCAGAAGAGGCCTACAGATGCTTGGGTTCAAGAATGCTTGGGTTAAGGAGCGCCTTGATGCAGCAAGAGCTCAACAGTATTCACTGTTGGATCAGGGAGCAGAGTATGCCTTTCATGCCAGGGATTCATTTTGGACCCAGACGGGAGGTAGGGTCAACAAGCATTCTTCTCTACTCTTGGCCCTACACATAAGGGAGAGCTTTTCTTAGATTGTTGACTTAGACGGAGTTTAGCAGACACATCCAAATACCATTTTGCAGGTAGCTACGATTTCTATGCCTCCCCTCTTACACCAGATCTTGACACTTAGGCCAGAGATGATGCTCGAGGTATTATTTGGCAACATTTACCTATGTTGGTGACTGGAGATATGATAGTCTCACTTGATGCACCATTCACTAACATAGAGTTCAGGACTGCTCTCTGTGCCCTTCACAAGGGAAAGTGTCCAGGTTCAGATGGCCTTGCACCCTCTTTCTTTATTTCATTTTGGAATCAAATTGGGGATCACACTACCTCAGCCCTATAGGGCGTTTGGGACTTGGGTGAGATCCCAGACTCACTTACTAAGGGCCTCATTCATCTTATCCCTAAAGGGAGTTGCAGGAATTTAGTGTCGTAGTGGAGACCGGTCACTTTGTTGCGTACTTTATACAAAATCCTAGCAAAAGCAATCAGCTTACGTCTGCATCCCTTTCTTCCAGATCTTATACATGATATGCAGACAGGTTTTGTGCATGGCAGGAGCATCTTTGGTAATATCTTCTCATTCTGGGAGGCTTCTGAATGGGCCATACATAATGGCCATAGGCTTGCCATTCTACTCCTGGACTTTGAGAAATCTTATGATAGAGTAGACTCGGGTTTTCTAGAGGGTATCCTCTCCAATGGCTTTTGGATTAGTGATGAGGACACTCCAGAGTGGGGGATTGACATAGGATTCACTTGAATTCAGAGGGGTGTTTCCATCATGTACTTAAGATGCAACGTTGGGGTAGGCATCTCTCCAGCATAGTAGTTTGCTCCCGTGCTGGAGAGCATCAGAAGGAAACTCATTTTTTGAGTTCCACCTGATTTGACCTTGCATCTAGGGTAGTGGTTGTGAACCAGGTATTATTGGCTACTGCTTGGTTTGTTTGCTCTTGGTGCAGATCTAGAGGTTGTATATCTCAGCTCATCAAACCTGTCAGGAACTTTCTTTGGAGTGGCTTAGATGGCACCTCAAATGTTGTAGCCAAGGTGGCTTGGGAGACTCTCATTCTCCCAACAGGGGAAGGAGGTCTATATATTATTGATCCGAATTTGCAGTGTATGGCCTTGCTCTGCAAATTAGTAGGAAAGGATTTTTTCCTCTGCACCATTCAATCTTATACACCTTCTCACGGGGGAGATTGGATGGACAGCTCCAGATGGATTTTTACTTCAGCCCATCTTAGGTCTCTCCCTCTTCCCCTCTCATGGCTTCCATTCTGAAAGCTTGAAGCAGCTTGAGAGACTCTCTTTGGAGAGTTACACCCTCCTCTCGCGAAGAAATAGACAAGCAGCCAGTTATATGAAATTAATCCATATTGGATGAGCATGGTAGAACACTGGGCGTGTCAAATTATTTGCAATTGTCTAGATGGGAGAGGGGACCTGCTTCCACTATAGGTGCCTAGAAGGCTTTTAGACAACTTCTAGAAGATTAGAGACTCATATCAGGTGGCCACCTCAGAGGGAGTGCAGTCAGGATGCAGCAGATAGAGGCAGCCATACCAACAGAGTGGATAGATACAGATGACTTACCGATCACAAAGTCCACTTGCTTGGGAGTCTTTTCGAGGACGGGTGTTCCTTTACAGGTCATTGCCTCTTGCACAATGCACATGAGGAGACCCTTGTCTTTGATGTTCAATCGGGAGGCAGACTTCTCATATCCTCAGATGATATTCTTTTGGAGGTTGCCTTCCAGTCTGTTAGAATTGCAGGGTACATGGAGTGAGGCACGGATTCACAGTGGTATCTTGATCTTGACCCTGTTCCCCTGGTACTTGGGTCTTGGAGACTCTGGTTATATGGTGGTCCTCCCATCAGGTTCTTGCAGTGGGACCCAGGGGAGTGGGAATGGATTGATGAAGAGCACCGAGAGAAGAGCTTCCCCTTCTTTCGCTACACAGTTAGAAATGCCAGGAGATTTCAGCTTAGCAGTAGAGGTTGGAGGCCCTCCAGAGCTCCTGATTGGGATAGTTTCATATTTCTACAGAGGTGCAAAAAAACTTTTGGAGGAGGCGGTGATGCAGGCCTGTCTGAATAGAGGATACGCCTCCCTTGCCCGACTAGAGAGACATTCACATTTTCAGGACCCATGGACCAAGGTTCTCCTTTTTGACTCCTTGGTCCAACTTGCGGGCATGTACGGCAGCACTTGCTAGGGGTCTGGCACAGAGTGGACTCAAGTGGAGAGATTACACGTTCTCTTGTTGTCACGGATGATCAGCAGCAAGCCATATGTCCCTAATAAGATCATTCAAGCTAATTCGGGGCTTCCCCACTACAGCTAGATGCGGCATTTAGGACTATCAATTATCTATACTGTGTGCGAACATATGGCTCCTGTACTGCAAGGCAATGCAGGATACCTTCGTTGGCATTAGCATCTTCTATGGCATTGGCAGCTCAGGGTAATCAGAGATGCTGGTATGCACACACATGAAGATGGTTTGAGAGATTGGGTTTCCATAGAGACAGATTGCCTCCCTTTCAGTATAGCATTGATGCCCTGTTTGTCCCATTTCGGGGCAACGAGTTCAACCCAATCATCCGGGAGGATCTCTTACAGCTACACACATTGAGGACCTAGTTGACACAGACAAAGCTTCTTGTGAAGCTTAGTTTCTATCGAAACCACTACTTGCACAGTTATGAGGAGGGTTTCATTATCCCACCATACACCCAGATCCACCTACCACACTCGCTCAAGATTGCCACTCGACAGTTCCGTGTGTCATCGCACCGACTGCATATCGAGAGTGGGTAAGCAAATGGGATCCCAAGAGAGAGTCGTATCTACACACTATGTGATCAGCATAAGGTGGAATCATAGGAGCACTTCTTCCGTTGCCCAGTCTACTATGAGATCCGTGGACGATACCACTACCTTTTCAGATCCTCTCCAGACTCCTCTCATACCCAAACAAGAGATGCTTGGCCGCTTTCATTCATGAGGCGGTCCAACATAGGGAGCGCCTCATCAGATCACGGAGCCATGAGTACCTGGTCCATCCTAGAGTATGATCACAGAGTTCTTCCAGTCTGAGCATGTTACCCCCCCGGTCACACATAGTACAAGAGGCAAGAACCCCAAGAACAAGATGCGGCACACACACCCGACAGAGGACAGACATATAGATCACACTCACCGACATTTCTAGGGTACGGCCGACAGGGGTTACCATGACACTCGTAAGGCATCATATAGCTACCAGGAGGGCACGACGTACCCCTCATTCAGATAGCAAACAGCAATCTATCACAAGCTTCTTGCCTAAACTATCTAGTCCATCATCGGGTGTATCTTGACACTTGATCAGACTGCATCTTCCGTGGAGATGTTGATGCCATAGATATTTTATGACTAGGGTGACATGTATGATGATATCATTGACCATGTCTACACAATTTTCCGTAGCATGGGTTAGGATGCTCACTTAGTAGCTCCACCCTTTTGCTCATTGTATCAGGTTTTTCTATCAGTCTCATAAACCCATCAGTCTTTAGCAGACCTTAATAAACTTTCTTTCTTTCTTTCTTTCTTTCTTTCTCCTTTCCAACTCAACTCTGTTTCTAGGAAACTTGCACTTGTTACTAGTACCTCGCTCTGTATCTCACTACCCTTTTCACTTCTTTCACTCTTCTCCTGCTTCCCTACTTCTCCTCGCCCCTTTTCCTACGCTTCATTTTTTTATCTAGAAGTCATTCAATAGTATAGGGAAGGCAATTTAATGACACAAGACTAAACAAGGACTGCACCAATGAGACTAGAGTAGAATTAAAGCTTTCCATGAAATAGAAGGAGGTATCGTATGCTCCGAGTTCACCCACAACTATAACCTCTAGGGACTAGGACAGTTCAACAACTTAAGAACCTCATCTATTTACCCCTGCACATAGGCTACAATTGAGACAAGGGGCTAATTGTGAGACCACTACATAAGTTGACACACTAAGAAACACATTCATCTTACGCATAGGAATATGGTATAAAAATATGCGGCATGCTATACTACCCTTAGGATAGTAACCATGGGATATAACCTTTAAAATTTTGATTTAATGTGTAACTCTCGCCCCTGCCTTTCATTAAAACAAGAACGTGAGGGGCTGGGAAGCTATCATGAGCATGCAGGCCATGAAGGCTTGCCTCATCACGCCATATTATTAGCGCCTCATCATCATCCCTGAAAACGCTCACCCATAGGTGCTCAAGCGGCAGTTCAAATCTGCAGATGAACATAAAGCCTTATCAAATAAAGGTTTGCGCCTCTTTGTGCCTCTTCATCATACACAACATTTTTTTCATACTAGAGTAAATATAGGTTTTAAGAGCAGCCACCTTTCATATGAAACTAAATCTTAAGTTACTTACTCCTCAGTAGCCAGTTCCCATGCCCATCTGATTGCATCACGTTTAAAGTAATCACCAAAGCTGAAGTTGCCAAGCATTTCAAAAAATGTGTGATGTCGTGCTGTCCGGCCCACATTCTCTATGTCATTTGTTCGTAAACATTTCTGCGAGGTTGTGGCCCGAGCAACTTGTCGGGGAACCTGTGATGACACAACATAATCAATGCCATAAACTATTCATCAGCATATTCAAACATTGCTTGTGCCAAGTGCTCCAAAAAGATGCAGCTCGTTAAGCAAGCTGCAATCATTGAAGATAGAATAAATGATTTGATCAAGTTTACTATAATCATGAAATTATGGCTTGTTTTTATATAATAGCATCCAAAACATAAGTCAAACCCAATCCATGAGCATTGCAAAAAGTAAAAGTGTGAGGTGAGCAAACTGAAGTGTAAGAAAGATAAACTCTCCAAAAGTGTGAACCTGGCCAAGGAATATGGGCTTGAATTGAAGCATGCCAGCTATAGTGAGGAGAACAGTAGGGTCATCTGGAACAAGAGATGAACTAGGTAGAATCTTGTGCTCACGTGCGGCATAGAAATTTAGAAACCGTCGCCTAATGGCATCACCAGTCACTGATGGATCTATCAATCCTCTGCTGTCTGTATGCTCGTCCGTGGTAGTTTCAATAACAGCCAAGTCATCTGCACAATCAAATGATTACAAAAAGTAAGTCTGGCCCAAATTGCTTCACTAGTATACTATACATGTTTATGTCTTACAATATAGGACAGCAATCGAGGTCAGAAGGAATCTTTTCTCATAGTTCAAAAGAGGGAGCCTCACATACCTGATATGTTTC
The DNA here is from genome assembly GCF_047967505.1 of Dipteris shenzhenensis. Classification (NCBI taxonomy): domain Eukaryota; kingdom Viridiplantae; phylum Streptophyta; class Polypodiopsida; order Gleicheniales; family Dipteridaceae; genus Dipteris; species Dipteris shenzhenensis. Next base: position 56,709,754 of record NC_141609.1, read on the forward strand.
CAATCACAGTTTTTGATTTTTGTATATGGCTACAAGAATAGACTGAGGACTTTTTGCAAGTCCTCGAAAAGTGGTTAAAACTTGAAAGGAAGGAGCTTGCTTCAAGTGGACTCAGTCCTGCACAACACATATAGTTACTAATCATCCACTATCTAGTCAGACATTTCCTGTGCAACAAGAATCTCTCAGAGGTAGAATCAAGGCAGCACAATGACTGTCATTGTTACAAGAACTTTGAGACATGACCACATGCTTAGAATGTACAACAAATATTTGAAGGAAAGGTCTTGATGTTCTGGAATAAAAAGAGTTAGCCCAAAAATGCACAGTGCATTTGCTATGGAGGAAAAATAGCCCAAGTGTCAGACTTAAATTTCTTTTTTTTCCCAAGAAAATTACTTCATTAAGTATGAACAAAAACAAGGCGGAGGCTGAAAATGCCACCTCAACCCTGAAGGAGACTCAGAGAAGAAGGGAGATCCTCTCCAAACTCTGAAAAAAGTAACTCTCCTGGCAGTGGCTGCTCTAGAGGATCCTTGCATGCTCGCCCAGATGGCCATCAAAGTGTGTACTATGTCGATCCAATACTGACCATAGCTTGGGAAGGGTGAACCTAGGTACCCTCCATCGCCTTTGTACACCTGGCTCTCCAAATATGCCAAGTTGCAATGCTAGCCAGAATCTCCCATGATGTGTCTGCTGAGGCATGAGCAGGTCTGAAAGGAGTGAAGGGAACAAGACTCCATTGAGTGTCACCGTACAATGAGAGTTGGACCTGGATCATGTCCCTCGAAGAACACCTGAGGGCCAGTAAGAGAGAACCATGCTACAGAACCCCAGTTCATATAGAAAGGTGATGTATGAAAAATCCTGAAAATCCTAGCAACACCTTTCCAGATCATCCTCGCCTGTCTGCACTCCCAAAGGCAATGTTGTACTGACTCAAGTGCAATGTGGCAACGAGAATAAGTAGGGTCAGCCCCGAACCTAGATCTCCACAGGTTCACTGCAATCCCTCCATGAATAGAAAGCCAAAAGAAAAGAGTGATATTTCTTATTCCTGAGGGATTTCCAAAGACTACGTCAAAAGTTTTTCCACACAGCTGTGGAAATCTGAAAGCTATCACAATGAGGGGCTCTAGAGGGCCTCCAACCTCTACTACTAAGCTGAAATCTCCGGGCATTTCTGACTATATAATGAAAGAAGGGGATGCTCTTCTCTCGGTGCCCCTCATCAATCCATTCCCGCTCCCCTAGGTCCCACTGCAAGAACCTAATAGGAGAACCATCATATAACCAGAGTCTCCAAGACCCCAGTGCAAGGAGAAGGGGATCAAGGTCAAGAAACCACTGTGAGTCCGTGCCCCACTCCATGAAACCTGCAATTGTGACAAGTTAAAAGGCAACCTCCAAATGAATACCATCACAAGACTACCTCTCGACTGAACATCAAAGACTAGGGTTTCCTCATGTATATCCTGCAGGGCAATAATCTGTAAAGGAATGCCCGTCCCTGAGAAAGCTCCCCACCAAGTGAACTCTGTGATTGGCATATCATCTATGTCTATCCACTCTGCCGGAATGGCTACCTCTACCTACTGTATCCTGACTGCACTCCCTTTGAGGTGGGCAACTGCTAAAAGTCTCTGATCCTCTGGAAGTCTCCTAAAGGCCTGCCATGCGCCTACTGTAGAAGCAAGTCCCCTCTCCCATCTAGACCACTGCATATAGTGTGACACTCCAAGTGGCTTGCCATGGTCATCCAATATCCAGTCATTCGACATGACTGGCTGCCTGTGAATCTCTTCACGAGAGGTGGGTGGAACTCTGCGAAGAGTTTTTCTGAAGCTGCCCCAAGCTTTCAGAATAGCAGCCATGAGAGGGGAAGGGGAAGATTTGAGATGGGCTAAAGTACAGATTCATCTGATGCTATCCATCCAATCTCCCCCATGAGATGGAGTACAAGATTGAATGTTGCGTGAGAAGAAATCTTTCCAGGGCTCCTGTCCAGGCATCAATCCACGTACTATGAACTTGCAGAGTAAGGCCATACACTGCAAGTTCGCATCAATAATATTGAGACCTTCTCCAGTGGGGAGAACGAGGGTCTCCCAAGCCACCCTGGCTACAACATCTAAGGTGCCATCTAAACCGCTCCATAGGAAGTTCTTGATAGGTCTCATGAGCTGAGCGATACAATCTCTAGACCTGCACCAACAAGAGCAAACGAACCAGGCAGTAGCCAATAATACCTCATTCACAACCACAACTCTGGATGCAAGGTCAAGTCTGGCAGAACTCCAAAAAATGAGTTTCCTCCTGATACTCTCCAACACTGAAGCAAACTGCTATGCTACCCCAACCTGGCATCCCAGATATCTGACAGAAACACCCCTCTGAATCCAAGTGAGCCCTATGTCATTCCCCTAGTCTGGAGTGTCCTTATCACTGATCCAAAAGCCCTTGGATTTGTTCTAATTAATGTATGCACCTGCCGCAATGTGAAACAAATCCAACGCCGTCCTCAATGATGTCAGTGTTTGTGGAGTGGTATCCAAAAAAACAACCGTATCATCTGGCAACTCATTGTCTAAGAGCTCATCCTCCTGCCTCAAAGGAAGCCTGAGCCCTACAATATCAGCTTGAGCTCTAATGTAATAACTCATAGCTTCATCCACAAATAAGAACACGAAGGGGGCGAAAGGGCATCCCTGGCGGACTGATCTGGTAATCTCAAACCTGTCCCCCCTAACTCCACCAATAAGAACCTGGCTGTGGGCTCATCTGTAGAGGGCTGACACCCCTCTGATCCATGCATCTGAGAAACCAAAGCGAGTAAGTGTGCCCTCCAAAAATCCCCAAGCTACCCTGTCGTAAGCTTTCTCAAAGTAGAGTAGAATGGCCAGCCTGTGACCATTATGCAATGCCCAATCAGAAGACTCCCAAAATGAGAAGATGTTGTCAAGATGCTCCTGCCATGCACAAAGCCCGCCTGCGCATAATGGATAAGATCTAGCAGAAAGGGCTGCAAACCAAGACTGATAGCTTTTGCTAAGATTTTATACAAAGTACCCAGCAAAGTAATTGGTCTCCACTGAGACACTAAATTCCTGCAACCCCCTTTCAGAATCAAATGAATGAGATCCTTCCGTAAGTGAGTCTAGCATCTCACCCGAGTCCCAAACACCCTACAGGGCTGAAGTAATGTGATCCCCAATCTGATCCCAAAAAGTAATAAAAGATAAGGGGGTTAAGTCCATCTAAACTAGGACACTTGCCCTTGTGAAGGGCAAAGAGAGCGGTCCTAAACTCTAAATTGGTGAAGGGTGCATCAAGTGGGACAGTCATATCCACAGCCACTAACCCAGGTAAGTGCTGCCAAATAACCACTCTAGCATGATCTGTGGCTTGAGTGTCAAGATCTGCTGTAAGAAGGGAGGTACAGAAATCGGTAGCAACCTGCAAGACCGCCTCCAGATCTGTCTAAAGAACTCCGCCTGAGTCAACAAGCTGTGAGACGCTCTCCCTACTATGTCTGGGGCCAAGAGTAGAGAAGAACTGCTTCTTGACCCTACCTCCCGTCTGAGTCCAAAATGACTCTCTGCCATGAAAGGCATACTCTGCTCTTTGATCTAAAAGTGACTGCTGCTGGGCCCTTGCTGCAGCAAGACGCTCCTGAAGCCAAGCATCTGTAGGCCTCTTCTGCTCCTCCCTCTGGAGGGCATCCAATTGCTAACGGATACCTATCTCACGCCTTGAGGATCTCACCCCTCCTGATACGAGCAACCGAAAGATAAAAGTCACCCTCCTCAGTCTAAAAGGCATCTGGAATCCTAACAATGGCAGAACAGCCCCTCACATGAGAATCCAAAACGATCAGAATGACTGAAAAATGATCCAAAGTGGACACTCTAGCTCCAATGCTAACTGTACCACCTCTGTCAAGAGCCCAATCATCCACATAAAATCCGTCAATACGTGCATGGATAGGCATCTACAATCTCCTGTTCGACCAAGAAAACAGAACAATGAAACAGTCTACCAAAGACCTAAAGACTACGACATGACAGGCCTGACATTGTTTTAACACACACAAGGACCGGAGATATCCCCTCCCTACTCTCTTTCTTGGGGAGACAAATGATGGGAATGATAGTGGCACTTGCTAAGCGGCACGCTATTTCTCGGCACCCACAGAGGAGGAGAGTAAGGCACTAGTCCCCAACAAAACGTAACCAATTCCCCAATTCACAAGTGAGCAACTGCACTAGCCTTTGGTATGAGTGCAATCAAATGAAAAGAGCTTTAAAGACAAAGGAGCTTACTATCGCTTGCAATTAAACACGCTCTATTCCATAAGTAGTCAAGCAACTGGTCCAATGTCAGTATATATCGAAAAGAGTCTTTGTCATAAGGGTGTGAGTTTTGAGCTTGCAAGTGGGCAGGACCCTAGAAAACTAAGTGGGCAAGGCCATGGGATGGTGGTGTGCATATGGATTAGTACCTTGGGGGTGAATTTGTGGATTGGTCCAAAGAGGGCGCAAAGGACCCTTAGAATTCAAGTTGGACCATTGGTAGGGTCCTAAAAAATTGCCCCACTAGGCAGGGCAATGGGGGCAAATGAGAAGGGGATGATACGTGACATTCCCCCATGGTTTGATGGATTTGGCAAGGTTGCCAAAGGAAGCACCTAGAGAAAAATCACAAAAGAAAGGCATGATGGACAGGTCGACAGGGCACAAAACCAAGAAGAGAGAGTTCGCATCGCATGTGGTGGTACGGAAGCGTGTACCGACCTCTACGTACGGGATTTTCAAGGGCAATACGGACAGCAAAAGCGTGTGTGACTGTACGGGTAACTGAGAGTGTACGATTGTACAGACAGTAGCGTGTACGACTATATGGACAACAAAGAACCTGTGCGGGTGTACGGACAGAGTGTGTATTGCTGTGCGGACAGCTGAGCTTGTACAACTATACAGACATCAGGATTTGCATAGGGTCGCACGATCTCCAAGGCTGTACGAGCGCTTATGATGAGTACGGGCCGTACAAAACTATGCGTGCACCGGCTGGTAGTACATGGTTGTACGGACAGCTAGCTGAGTGGTAGTGTGGAAAGAGTGCTCTCCAATTGGTATGTCATAGCTTGCTCTATAGTTGTCAGCTAGTCATCTATGCTCTCATCTCGGACTTTGAGCACATCATTGGTTCCGTGAGCATTTGTTGGTAGGTAGGGGAACTATGTCAGCATAATGAATTGCTAGTTACAGTTCCGGGTTTTTATGCAATTACCTGGGACAGATTTGGATGCTTATCGTGTGCTTGATAAAAGCAGACCCCAGCAGGGCTGGGGAGAAGGGACATTCATGCCTAATGGAGTGTGGAGTTCTCTGAATGCAAGAGGATTTGTGACTGCTGTGTAATCATTTTCAGGGAACTCCTAGTAATAAAGAAATACCGAAAGGGGCGCCAAGGGTTTGGGGCCAATCTGTGTCCTTGTTCTTGAGCACGAGCACTCTAGCTTCCAATTCGTATTTGAAATATTTGCTGAGTATTAGTAATGTGATAGCATTGCCTCGTTAGTTGTCTATTACCGGCCTCTTGTTGGCCTTGAGGCCGGTTTCATGGTTCCGTTGTCAGGACATCACCATCTTCTTTAAGGAGGTGAGCCTGTTGAAGTATTGCCCACTGTAATTGGATTACAGCAAGGAAAACTCAGCAAATATGTCTTACAATGATGAAGATTGGGATATGGAAGGGCAGTCCTCTCATGATGAGCAAGATGAGCAATCTATGCATGAGGGTGCCTCTCAAGATGATCTGGATGTTGAGGCACAGCAAGCTGTAAATCCTTTTGGTGTGAGTACCTCTCTGTCTAAAGGGTCAAAAGAGGCTGGGGATGCAGAAGATTGTTTAAGGTACAATTGATGAGTGCCGTGGGAACACTCACGCAGCTCACATAGGACCCAAAGTTTCTTGAGTTTATGCATGCTCCTTTGACGTCTAAGGACAGAAAGAGACACTCTCATGCAGGATAGCCCACTGGGTCCAAAAACAATCACTTGGTTTGCTGCCATTGAATGGACAGCCCTCAGTTCTGCCAAATGCACAGAGTGCTCCATTGCAACAATCTTTTCATGGTCTTGGTATGGATATGCATGGCCAAGGGAATAATTTACAGAATGCAAATCAGGGGCAGCAAGCTTTTTCCCAACCCTCTTTGCATCCAGGGTATTTTGATGGTGGTTATGTGTTCCAGGCTATGGCTGGTCAAGCTGTAGATAATCATGGAATGCTTGTTGACTACCCAATAGCTTCTCAGCCTGGTATGCAAGGTATGCAAGGGTATGCAAGGGGATATGTCTGGGGGTATGCAGCCGGAATGCATAGCATAATGTATGGGAATATTGACATGCAGCCAGGAATGCAAGGTAATTTCGGAGCTCCCACAAGTATGCTTGGAATGCATGGGGCTGGTTTGGCAAACCCTCCAATGGGTAGTGGCAGTGCAGGAAAGGCTGGAGGTAATGCTATGCATCCTCCATTTTTGCAGCCACCTGTTTATGACAATCCAACACCTAAAGGTAAGGTGAAGGATTACAAGGAAGGTGGGGCAGCAGTGAATTTTAAGACCTTCAACGGGGCCATTGTTGCCTACGTTTGATGTACGGAAAATTCTGTACGTTCCACACGATCCGTACAGTCCCATTCGATCACCTATGTAGTATGGATTAGGGTTTTTGGGCAAAAACTAACCCTTGCAGATTCAAAAACTAGCTGTTTTCTGCCATTTTAGGCCTCCCTCTCCTCCAAACCTGCATACAAACCCCTCTCCCCATTCTAAGCATTGAATGTCCATTCAAGAAAAGCTTGTACAAGTACTTACTCTGGCCCAAGTTGGATGTAGCCAACTGTAATAACTTGGATGAGTAAAATAAAAAGTTTTGAGAAGCCCTATTGCCGGTTAGCTCTTCTTGGCATGTGCCTTTGTTGGCGTAAATTGAAAATATTGTTGTGGGCTGCCTAAAGAAATCAGAGACTATTGCACAAAGACAAGGGTAACCAACATGTCTTAGCTAATTGAAAACGCAACCATAGCTGATGTATTGTTGCTTGGAAAGACCAGCGGATAGAAGAGCAATGAATCTGATAGCTTTAAGAAAGCAGGGAAGCCAAGGAATGCTTCCAAGGCTACATTCAATAAAGGGAAGAAGCGTGATAGGCCAGGCTCTAATTGGCTGTCACGTGAGGAAAGGAAAGCTTTGATGGAGGCCAATAAATGCTTTCATTGCAACGAAGAGGGGCACGTGGCACAAGAATGCCCAAAACGTAAGCTCAAAGGGAAGATGGATGATAGGGATGAGCAAAAAGGCAAGAAGCCTAAGCCTTCTACACGATTGATGCCTGATGTTATCAGTGAGCAGCTAAATGGGGATACTAGGGAGCTATGCAAGGCATGGGGCAAAGTGAAAGATCGATGTCATTGATTTTCTTTGACCCATGGGCTTGTGCGACCTTTATCTCTCCGAAGTTGGCAAGCAAACTTGGAATCTGTGCAAAGGAGATGGGGCCTACGAGCGAGGCACGCTTGGCTTGTCCTGGGTTTAGCATTCCGGTCACCCCTATCATTGGAAAGATCCACTTGCACATTCAAAGCTTTGTGGACAGCAAGGAATTTTATATTATGCCTCTTGAGGGTTGTGATGTTTTACTAGGTATGCCTTGGTGTCACAAAGTTCATGCTTTGGTGGATACATATAATCGGAAGATTACTCTGGAGCACAGAGGGAAGACGCATGTATTGGATGTCAAACATCAGGGAGGGTCAGTCCCTATTGTATCTCTTTCAGCTATTGCTCAGTAATGGAACATCATATTTCTGGGTATTTAGTTTTGCAAAGGGTACTAAGTCTAACGATCCAAAATTTGTTGTCTCTAAGCAGTGTTTTTCTAACTCATTGCCAAGGGAGCTTCCACCTGAGAGGCCCGAGAATCATGGGATTGATATAGTCCCAGGCAATAGTCCACCAAGCAGGCCACCTTACAGGGTGAGTGCAGCTCAGCAAGAAGAAAACATGAGCCAGGTGAGGAATCTTTTAGAGAAGGGGCTGATTCAGCCCAATTCATCCCCTTACTGTTCACCAATGCTGTTACTGCAGAAAAGTGATGGTTCATGGGGAGAATATCCATCGACTATCATGCACTGAGTAAGATAACCAACAAAAACAGAGTCCCCATTTCAAGAACACATGATATATTGGATAGATTAGAGGGATCAGCTATCTTCAATCGCATAGTTGTATCATCACTTGGGACATGTACTCCCTCTGATTGACTCATATAGACTCATCAACCCCCAGATCACAACTCGCAAGGACTAATCACTTATTTTTTGCTTTCCAGAGAGAATATTTTCGATTAATGCTTGAAGAACCAACCATAGAAACCAGCAGTCTAGATGGGAAAAAGAAAAAACTAGCTGTCATGACAACCCGTCACTTGCCAAAGGATTGAGCTCATCACCTAAGGGAACCTTTGAAACCAAGGGCTAACAACTAAGGTAGAGGTTCACACATCCAACGAATACCTTGCTTGGTAAAAACATAAAATATACCTGCAGGCCAAGCCTTGCAGGTCGCCCTTGATCAGGAAGTCCCGCGCTCCCAAATGGCCAGCAGTGTATAAATGATATCTTGTCAAATGGTGACGAGGGTGGATGCTGGGAGAACCTGATGGCTTGCCATCACAAAGCTGCAGCAGGCAACCCAGATGTTCTAGGCAGCAATGCTGGACGACGTCTCGTACACTATCTTTGGGGAAGGCAAAGGGCATCAGTTCTATCCTAAAGATCCACTCGCCCTAATCGTGTAGGCTGAAGAGGCTGGATCAATGGAGAAGGCATGACCCCCCTCTATTAGCTATGCCGCCATCCCCAGGTGAAGTCTCACTGTAACCTCTACATACTTGCAACAATCCAGAGGACATCCATCCAGATCCTCTGCACTATGGCAACCCCATAGACAATGCAGACCCACGGCTTTCCATAGAATCCACCCTCGTGTCAGTGTCAACAGCTACACACCTGGAAGGTTCCAAGCACTCCATACTATCCTTCACCTTCACAAAGGCATCTGACTCCTCGTCGACCCAACTCTCTATGTCAGACATCCTTACTGTGATTTCGGGATCAACATACCTGACCTCGGTAACACTCGGTGATGTCACCAGGAACAATTCTTCAATTACCACATTAGCTTTGGCCTTTCCCTCTGAATCTAGGTCAGACTCCTGTTTGTTTTTCAGATCCGCCTTTTTCTTTCTGCAGTCCTTTGCAAAATGTCCAGGCGTATCACAATAGAAACACTTCTTCTTGTGCTTCCTCTTCGAAGTCCCCTCGTCATCAGAATCATCTTTATTGGACTTGCCACTGTTAGGCTTGCCCTTTCCCTTACCTGCGGAATCCTTCACCAGCATCGCCTTGTCATCTTTGTCCCCGTTGTAGAGCTTCTCCCGAGCTTCCTCCTGTAGCAGTAAGGGACACAACTCCTCAAATGTCAGAGGTTTGGTCCGCTGTCCTGCTGTCTCATCTCCATATCTCTATCTGTGCAACAGTGGCAAGACCAACCACCCCTTAAAGAGTCATCTACAAGATCCTCCCAAGGCGGCAAGCAATAACCATTGCTATTGGCCGGTCTACCCAGTTGAGAAATCACCCCAGTGCAGGAGGGTTATAACTCTAAAACTTTTGTAGAAATTTTTAGGCAACCATTGTTCATGAAGAATTATATCCGATAGAAGCTTCATGATTGTATTTACAAAAAGTAACATTTCAGACTCCTGAAAGCCATGAGAGAAAGCATTCTTTGTAAAAGAGATTGACAGAAGATACGGTCTACATATGATTGTTCCATAATAAACCTAGGCAAGTAATAGGCATCACCAAAAAAGTATGATCCTATGCCACTCACGATAAGAAGAGAAAAACATTCATGCTGATAAAATTACACAAGCAACAATATAGCTCCCTTAAAAATTGGATTCAATAGTCCTTGTACAATACCTTTGATAAGGTACCCAAATGAGTTTGAACTAATGAATGGAAGTCTGTAAACATCAGAAGTGACTGTTGTAAGTGAGGCCAAAGAAATATTTGTCGCCATACCTCCTCCCACAGTTCTCAGGACTGCTTTCTGTTGAGACGAGGTGAAACAATCAGAATGGAGCTAGTAGAGCTTGAAATTACAATTGGAGTTAGTAACAAGAGGATAAAAAATCACTTTCAAAAACAACATTCAAAATATTTGTGCAACAGTGTGTTAAGCACTGCATACACCAATGCTTTTTATGCATATGTACACACTTCAGTTCACCTTCCCCACGAGCATAATAATTGCACGTACAAAAGGTATATCATCAAAGAAAACACTCACGCATACTTTAGAAAACAGTTAAAAGATAAAAAAACACAAGTTGTTGATTAAAGACTTCCATCACCTCAGCATTTTTACTATAAGCTCCACACAGTTCGCTATTCACTTACATACTTTTACCATAAGCTTCACAAATTAGGCATACATCCTTGTTCGATAGCTTGAATTGGTATTCGATGCATTGGAAAACATTCTTAAATGTTAAGTTGGCCATTATCAACACAAAAAGTGGAATAGACATTGAATCCTTGACATTTCTGTTAGAGAGGCATGTTGAGCCTCACCCTTCATGATGGCACATATAGAAACCAAGGGGAATAGTCCTCTCAAAGTATAGAAACTGAAGGGACATTAGTCCTGTAAACAAAATAGGCGATTTATAAATGTGTTGAAATGGAGGGGACATTAGTCTCACATACAAAATTGCGTAATCGATACACCAAGAATATAAAGAAGGTTGAGCCCCCATTGACCATCCCCCCCCCCAAGGACTTTTGGTGGTCATTGGGCTTTGACACACAGCTATGGGATAGGGTGTGAGACCCCTATACCCAATGCCCTCCTTTGTCAAAGCTTCTAGCTAACCCGACATGGTATCAAAGCTTTCCACAATGTAATGCATGGCAATTGTCCTGTCTCGCCAGAGTGAACTGTGGGTGTGCTGCTTGTCTACACCTACCCACAGCTAACACGTGGTGAATGTCCTTTTGCTAAGCAATTGTGCATGTGTGACTAGCGGCTGATGGTTCCATGTGCTATGATTGTGGTGGTCGTGTACTCCCTAATGTGGAGTTGACCAAAATGCTACAATTCAAGTGTATCCGCTCATGGGGGGTGTTGGAGAGCCTTAACCCTCCTGATGGAATGTGTAGAAATTTAAGGGTTAGTCCCATATACTAGTTGGGCAACAAATGTATAAAGAAGATGTTTGAGCCCCCATTAATCGTCCCCCCGAGGACTTTTGGTGCTCATTGGGCTTTGGCAGGCTATGAGACAGGGTGTGGGACCTCTATACAATGTGCCCACCTTCTGTTGACACGAGGGCAGCTTTTGGTTGCCCCAACACTCTCCATATTCCTCTATAGATACATTGAGCTTGGGAGTAAAGAATGTAGGCCATTCTATGGGCTATCCATAGGTGCCACTCATTCCTTGGTATGTGTCACTCATTCCTTGTAGGCCTACTTACAGTCAATTAGGTCAGTTGGTACAGTTAGTACATGTATCACTTAGGACAATTAGGACACTTAGTCCAATTAGGGCACTTAGCCCTAGGTTTTGGCTCTCTCTTTTTTTTTTCTTTTTTCTTTTTTCAAAGAAAGGAACCTTCTTTAATGCTTGAAAGACTTCATACAAAACAGCAGCCCCAAAAGTGTTTAGTATTTTAAAAAACCGGAAAAGCCTGAAAGAAAAACCGGCCTATTCCAAAAAAACCCAGATCACTGGGATCTCTGGTACTCGGGCTAATAGCCAAGTGGGGGGACTATACAACCAACGAATCCCTCGCAGAGTGAAGATGTAGAAAACTCCTACAAGCCAAGCCTTGCAGAATCAAGCATGCCTCTCAATAGTCGCTCTAAAGCCTGGAGTCCCACGCTCCCACGTGGAGCATAGAGTGTAGATGATATCTTGCCACATGGCGACCATGGTAGCCGAGGGTGGAACCAGATGCTCACCCATCACGAGACTACAGCGAGCCACCCAAATGTTCCACACGGTGATACTGGCTATCACCTATCCTCTGGAGGACAAAGGGGAGCTAGGCTATTAGGAGGGACTGCCTCATGGAACACTATCCTCTGAATGCTCTGACACTGTATCCGATAGGCTGGGAGATCTCATCAATCTGGAATGGTGTCCTCCCTAAGTCAACCAGGCCACCATCCCCCAAGTGTAGTCCCTCTGAAGACTCTGCATACGGGTCATGATCCTAAGGCCTCCCATCCAGACCTCGCTACTCTGCGAGACAGCTCCAAAGGCAATGTGAAATCATCTCCAAGAAACCACCAGAGTAACAATGGCATTGCCCCTCCACTCGCATCTGCTCCAACCATGGTCCGATGGGCAAGCCTCCGTGGGCAGCCAGCCAAAAGTAGGATATCTTCCTTGGCCGCAAACTGGACCATAACCGCGTCCAAAACCTGGAACAGACATCCTGGGGCACTCTCTGGGTCACCCAATGCTGCTCCCTCGAGGGAGTCCACCTCGAAGAGTCCATCTGAAGCCTCTTGCCAATCCGTGTGGTGTAGGAAAAGAAGGGCATCTCGTTTACCTACTCGGCAAGGCCGCCCCTGGAGGGCCAAAACCACTCTCCCGGATCCCACTAGACCTCCCTCAAGGGTCTACCCTCCCACAGCCAGAGGCGCCATCTCGGGGCATCCTGCTCTGAGATACTGGGAGGGTCAATGTGCCACTCCTTCCCCAAACGTCCCACCACTCTGATCATCTGCCAGTGAATCCCATCAAGACTCCCATCCATCTCAGGGTCTCTCTCACTGAGCGGATGAAGTAGGCCTCCAAGTCCTACACGGAAGAAGCTGGGGTGCGTGCTGCCTCACTGCATCATCATCCTCAAAGGGACACCAGTCCAAGAAAACTACCCCAACCAAATGTTGTCCCTCCAAAAGCAAAGTCCCTCCCACCAGCACTCACGGATGGCTAGGTCGATCTCTCTCATCCACTGCCCTACCCCTCACAGATGCGCTACGGCGCCAAGCCTCACCTCTGCCTCCATGGGTAATTTGCTCTATCTGCCAAAAGACCCGGCCGGACCACTGTCCCACTGTGCCCAACCAATGTGCATCCACTGTCCAAGCATACCCCCCTCCTAATATCGGATCTCTAGGTGCCACATAAGGGTCTAACGCTCAAACTCCTCTCTACATCTGGGCGGAGCACGAATGAGACCCCTACTAGTCTCTGCCAAACCCTGTGAAGGCTCCTCATCAAGGAAAAACCCTTCCCTGTAAGGAGGGCCTCTGAGAAGATCCACCTGTGTGAAGGTTGCCACTGTCCTCCGGTGCGTGGGGTGTTCCTGAGAAGCCCTCGCTATAAGAGGAGCTTCCAAGGCTCTGCACCTGGGGTGAGGCCGTGAACAATAAACTTGCCCAGAAGGGCTCTGCTTTGCATCTCCGGATCTATGATACCTAAACCTCCCAGTGCCTGCGGCATGATCACCGTCAGCCAAGCAACTCGGGCCCTAGTATTCCGCGTGCCATCTGATCCTGCCCAAAGGAAGTTCCGAAGCAACTGTCGGAGCTGTCCAATGCATCCTTTGTTAAAGCACTAGCATGAGGCAATATACCAGGCCATGGCAAGGACCTGGTTTGCCAATAAGGCACGCCCTGCTAGGGAGAGCTTGGCCGAGCTCCAGTAGAGAAGCTTGCACCGAACACTCTCAAGGACCGAGGCAATCTGCTGCTCTACTGTAATGTCAATACCAACCTGTTACCTGGCAAACCAAGGTATCTTGCTGTCTGGCCCCGTGGTATTCATCTGAAGCCAAAGTCACTACCCCACTCACGAATCTCCTGTGTCTCCTCATAGCCCGTGAAGAAACCTATAGACTTTGTCCCGTTGATCCGTGCACGCGAGGCCTTGCAGTAGATAGCCAAGGCTCCCCTGACTCTCTCTAAACTCGCTGTGGTGCCCTCAACATACAAGGCCGTGTCATCTGCAAAATCCAAGTCAAGCAGTTCCTCCTCCTATCTGATTGAGAGCCTCAACCCTGTGAGGCCCACCACCTGTGATCTCAAGTAGTAGCCCAAAGCCTCCACCACGAACAACAAGAGGAAGGAAGCGAGTGGGCAGCCCTAGCGGACCGAGCGAGTGAGAGAAAAGGCCTCGCCCGTGTGTCCTCCGCCGATAAGCATTTCACTAGAGCTCCCCGCATAAAGCGCAAAAACTCCTATGGCCCATCTGTCTGAGAAACCCAATCTCCACATAGTGCCCTCTAGGAAGGACCACTCAACCCTGTCGTAGGCCTTCTCAAAATCTAAGAGGACGGCCAATGGCTCTAACTCCTCCCTGGACCAATCCACTACCTCCCAGAATGTGAAGATGTTGTCCAAGATGTTGTGAACCCCGTCTATGTGTCGTGGATGATGTCAATATGATGGGACCGTAACCGCAAGCTCAAGACCTTGGCGAGGATCTTGTAAGCGGTATCAGGCAGAGTGATCGGTCTCCACAGCCAGATGTTTGACCTATCTCCCCCTTTCAGAATCAAACAAATCCACCCCCTGCTCAAGGACTGAGGGAGAGAGCCCGTGTTGAAAATCTCCTGGCATGCTAGTCATAAAGGGGTGGAGATAATCTCCCAAAAGTCTGAAAGAAGGCTGGCGTCAAGCCATCCTTGCCAGAACACTTCCGGATCAGGAGAGCCTTGAGGGCTTCCCACAGCTCCTCATCCGTGAAAGGCTTCTCCAGCCTGCTGCAAAAGTCCTACGAGACTATTGTCAGCACATGATCCCAAACTACCTCTCACAATACCAGTTGGAGTCATCCTCTCCGTCTGAAAGAGCTAGCCGTAAAAACCTGTGGTCAAGTCTAATATCTCCTGCAAGTCAGTGTGCATGATGCCTTGCGGATCCTAGAGACGCTAATGTGCATGTCGATCGGGGCCCAGTGGTCTGGAAGAACTGCTTGTCATCCTGTCCCCCTGTTGTACCCACCGGACCTGGGAAGATTGATAGAACTCAGCCCTCCGAATCTCCGTGTCCTGAAGCTCAAGGTGAGCGCTCTCGAACCTGCCGCTAAGCCACTAAGAACTTGGGTCCTACTCCCTGAGCCACTCTATGGAGGCGAGTTCTGTCCTTAAAGCCCGCTCACGCTCTTGAAGTGTCCTCCTCTGCCTAAGGGCGTGAACCTGTAACTCCTCACTGCTCCTCTCGATCGCATCGGCACCCACGAAGCCCAGCCCCCGCCCAGTGTCATCTCTGACTGCTCCCAAATCCTTGCCATGACCTGCTGGATCTCCTCATCCTACAGGACGTCCTCTGGAATGCAGACCCCCTTCTGGGGTAGACCTCGGCGGGGCTGATCTAACTGAAGTACTACGGGAGAGTGGTCTGACATCGTGGTACCTACCAAAATCCTGGTAGAGCCACCTCTGTGCAGTGCCCAATCCCCAACATAGAAACAGTCTAGTCTCTCAAGCAGTCCATCGTGTCTCCTATGTCTGAAAGAGAAGAGGAGGCTGCTAGGTGTCCTGCTGAAATCTGGCTTTCGCCATGGGTCCCTGCCATTGATCATGAAAATGAACTGCTCCCAGGTGCTACGCTCTACTGCTGGCATCTTAGAGAAGGAGACGCTACCCTACTTGTCTTCCCCAAACTCCAAGTTGATGAACATGTGCAACCATGACATTAAATATTCAAGTATCGTGAGCCATGTCCAAGATACTTCAACCCATACGATGGAGGGGGTTTTGTAGGCCATTCTATGGGCTATCCATAGGTGTCACTCATTCCTTGGTATGTGCCTTGTAGGCCTAGTTACAGTCCTTTAGGTCACTTGATGCAGTTAGTACATGCACCACTTCGGACAGTTAGGACACTTAGTCCAATTAGGGCACTTCGCCCTAGGGTTTTGTTATGTTGGCTCTCTCTTCAGCCTCCATACCATGGAGGGGGGTTTGTAGGCCATTCTATGGGCTATCCATAGGTGCGACTCATTCCTTGGTATGTGCCTTGTAGGCCTAGTTACAATTAGTTAGGTCAGTTGGTACACTTAGTACATGTACCACTTAGGACAGTTAGGACGCTTAGTCCACTTAGGGCACTTCGCCCTAGGGTTTTGTTATGTTGGCTCTCTCTTGAGCCTCCACTCAGTTTTTGCACCAATTCAATTCAGAATCTCATTTTTTGTCTTCTCTCCTCCATTTTGAGCTTCCATTGCTTGTCATAGCCTACAAAGAAAATATCACTCCACACATAATCCATCTAATGAAGGAGCTGCAAATCAGATCCAAAACTTTTGAATGTAGCACAAGCATGTCTCCCAGTTGATGATGGAGGGTTAGGAACCTTTTTCTGGGTCACAGACATTCCTAGACAGATTCCAGACTACAAATCTCAAATATTTTCAGACACCAGGACCGTCAATGGGACCACCATCGCACCCACAGAGAGCTCGAGCTACTCACGACAAATAAGACACATGATATGATAGGAACCACTCTTGACTATTAGAGTCTTTCGTTCTCTCGTGTTCCTAAATTCATGAATAGCCTTTAAAGATGTCATAGATACCTCATGTTGCTCCCACAAGTGTTGCACTTCCATGTTTTCAGTTTTAATGGCTCTCACTTATATAGATGTAGGGTGTCTTAGGTGTCTCTACCCTAAGACCACCCTTAGTGTACCGAAGGTACCACGTGTCCTAATTGTCTCAAGGTTAGAACATGACACAATAGGTTAAACTAACCTCCATAATACTAGCCACATTATCTGCACACGTGGATACGATAGTGGGCCATTCGATGCCTAGGTATATCAATCAGCTCTTGAGATACACATCAATGAGCATGCTGAGAACACAAGCTTGCATGCACTGAGGCAGGTGGGTTTCAGACAGGATCATTCCGCACTGGATCATATCTTCACTCTAAGAGCCCTCAGCCAGATTCTGAAAACAAAGTGTATTACTGCTTTGTGGAATATTTGAAGCCCTTCTAGATAGTTCCATACTGGATCATATCTTCACTGTAAACAGAGTGTATTGCTGCTTTGTGGACTTTTTGAAGCCCTTCTATTATGTACCTCAGGCTGGTCTTATTGCTTTGCTCAAGATTTGGATATGACACACGATGTTGTGTGAGCAATCATGGCTCTATATGAGAGGGTTATAGGCAGGGTGCGCACTACACATGGGATGGTGAAGGAGGTGAGCAGCACCATTGCAGTGAAGCGGGTTGCCCCCACCCTCTTTGGCCTTTAAATAGATGAGTTACCTCCTTTGTGGACACACTAGGAGGGTGTTGATCGATCCTAGAATAGTCGATCGTACCTATTGTCTATATGCAAATGATGTGTTGATATCTAGCACAACAAAGGGGCTACACATGCACCTAACAGCTTTCTAGGCCTTTCGTGAGAGCCGCGATCCTAGGTAAAACCAAGGTCATGATCTTCAATACTAATGAGGCTCAAATCCAATGGGAGTTCATGCTTACAAAGGAGCAAGTAGAGATAGTCAAATCCTATACTTAGGATGTATTTTCACAAGCCCCAAGTTTACCATGAAATCAGTAGCACACATAGAGTTGACCAGAGGGCACACTTCTTTAGCAAAGCTAGAGAGACAATGTTTCTGAGCACAATTCCAGCGTGTTAACACGAAGCCCCTCCTTTTTTGCTCTCTAGTTCAACCAGCGGCTCTCTATGCAAGAGCTTTCTAGGTAGTGGATCTCCGGGAGGATGAGTGTTTTGGAATTGAGATATTCCAGGTCATGATGTCTTCGCGCATGATTCGAGGGAAGAGATGCACACCACATGACATTGTTCTTACAAAGTTCACAGCAAGATCTCTCTACACAGATGCCTTGTTTCAGATCATGAATTACTTGGATCAAGTTACACAGTTGGGGTGGGCAGATGCATGTTGGCAAAGACTGCCATATAGGGAGTGTTGGTATGCATGAGTATCTAGGTGGTTTCGGTCATAGGGTATGTCAATTGATCATCTACCACCATGTCAATATTCATTAGGTGCCCCTTTTTACGTCTGACTCTGCACAGATCCATCAAATTATATGGGATGATCTATGGCAAGTATACATTCATAGGACATAAATATCCCCCTCGCAGCCACACACAACCAAGATGGCCTTCTACAAAGAGCAATTCCTTCAATTAAGCAAGGATGCTTTCATACAGGCTCTCGGATATCTGCAAATCCACCTCTCATATGACCATACAGACTCTAGGATATCTGCAAAACCATCTCTAGGATGGTTTCATACAGGCTCTAGGATATCTACAAATCCATCTCTCACATGACCATGGGACAGCTCAAGACGTCAACCCACCAATTCCAAATTGAGGTAGGATGGGAGTCTGCACCCATGCAACATCGTAGAGATCTACAACTTTGCAATCTTTGTGACAAACACAAATAGAGACTGAGGAGCATGAAAACGAAACTGCAATCAGCCTCAAAACCCTAAAAATGAATCGCTTCTTCTAAAATTGCAGCCACAACCCTCAATTCACAGAGGGTGAAATCAGATTCGTTCCAGTCTCGCACCAGAGAAGAATTCGATCCACAGGAAAACACACATCCAATAGCTTTGTCTGATGAGAAATAGCAACAAATTCTTTCTGGGAATCTAAACAAATTAATAGAGGGGGAAGAGGGAGTAGAGAACACACACACACATTAGGGGCCAAAAATACCCCCCCCCCCCTCTCTGAAGGTTTTTATTTTAGAATTCAAAAATCGTTACAAAGTTCAGCTCATGCAGATGCTATAGCAATTCACAATTACAATAGAGCAAGTGCTCTCCAAAATTCATTCTCTAGACTAGTAGAGGCATGAAAAATTCCAATCATGGCAAATCCTGCTAAAATTAGCAATCTTGAATATATGGTTTCCTTTGGCACTTTGGACGTGCAGTTTGCATGCCATTTCCCCTTGAAACGTGGGGAGTTTAGCCCTCTCTGCCACAAATAAAACATCACCAAGCCATTTTCACCCGTTAACAGTTAGCTTATGCATGCATTCTAATTCTCTAGACTAGTCCTAGTCTTCTGTGAGTGTACCCACCATGCAACTAAGCAAACACAATCGAAAGATAGAAACTTGTTTAGTCAACTCACTTTGATGAAGTCAATACTCAAGTTGTTGATGCCTTAGTTCAGCCTATGGCTGCTCTTATCACTCAGCAAGAAGTTGAGGCTGTTGTGGCACAAGAAATTTCAGCAATGCAGGAAGCTAGGACAGTCCCTCGCTGGCTGCTCCGTACTCTCCAGGAGAGCCTCTCTCCGCCCCTTGGGTACACATGTCGTGACACTAGAGACATTGAGGATCGCCTGCTTTGATTCAGCTTTGGCCAATAATTTGCTGGAAATGGATGAACCAGATTGTTTTGATGATGCACGTTGCTAGGACAGTCCCTCGCTGGCTGCTCCATACTCTCCACAGGAGAGCAAGCTCTCTCCACCCCTTCCTAGATACACACGTCGTGACACTAGAGACACTGAGGATCCACTGCTTTGATTCAGTTCTACTTTATTATCTTATCAAAGTGCTAATCAACCACATGCAATGTTTTGACAGATGTTTACTACCAGAAATGACATGAAATATGGTGGAGTGTGGTAAGGTGTACTTTACATCCATAAGAGCACTGCCTACAGTGAGACATTAGAATAGAATTAGCAATCACACACCTTAACAGACAAACCATCTCTCAGTGTAAGGCCTGGCTAATTACGAGATCAGTTTCCTAGAACTAGGGTGGTAGCAATGTTTTATCATCTACTTAACTAAGCTGCTTAAAAAAGATTCAAGACAAGCACAAGTTCCATTAAGATAAGTGAAAAATGAGTGTGAGAATTCTCATGCAAAAGTAGCCTTAAATAAAATAAATTCTAAAAAGCAACTTTAGCCATCTCGAAGAAGCTGTCTGTCAGCAAACAGTAAACAAAACCTTGTAGGGCATGAAGGACTGTTTACTAAATACCATAATGATCAAATCTGGATAATCAAAGAAAGTGATCCTGTACTGATTCTTCGTCTTTTCTGTCTGTCTCTCTTGTTGGCATCTTTCCTCGAAGATAATTCATAGAGAAAACTCTGTCCCGTCCAAGTGTGCTACAAAAAGAATACATTTAGTAAGAAATCCATGCCGGCAATTGATACAATCCAACGCACCATTGCATATGCTGCCTTGAGCAGTTATATTGAGTTTTACTTTAATTCTGCTGCCTCCATAAGAGGGCACCCATAGTATAAATTTCTTATTGTAAACCTTGGTCAGATCAATCATACCATTCTGTCACTTCTGCCTTAGACTGCCTCAAAAATAGTACATATAATATGGACATGCATGAAAGATTCCTTTCAAAAAAATCAATATGATCAACCAGCAGATTTAAGAAGCTCAACTTGACAGAGAAAATGACATTGCAAACTTATCACAACGCCGCAGGAACCTTCTGTCTAGAACTATTTGAGTTTGTTATGCAACTTCTTTTCACCAATTGTGTCAGATCTAGAGTGTTTGACTAAAAGCATTTAGAATAGCCTGGCAGACAATAACATATGGATCAAATCTAAGATCTATTCCCAAACTTTAGACTACAAATAAAAATGATGTGTTCAAAGTCCACACAGCAATGGCAGAAAAGTGTTGTCCAGAGTTAAGACTTATGGAGTGCTGTTATACCAGCACATGCTGCCAAGGAAAATGTCATTTCTTGCTTCAGAACAAGTGTCAGTAATGTTTTTCGGATGTTTTGTCTCAGAAAGAGTGTTGTCCAGCAATGCGGATTAAGCTAGTGAGGAGGTGCACTTTGTCTTCAAGGGTTCCTCGGCTGCTGTTAATGTGCTCTTAAAATTGCAAAATAAGCCGTCAAATTTGTAATGATAGCACGTGGAGGGGATGACTGAACTATAAAATGGGAGATTTGCAAGGTGAAAGGCAAAGATCCAACGTGGTCTAGGACACTATGACCACCTCCATGTGGTGGGCACCATGCATGAGTGGTGCACATGTCCACCGAGAATCTCTCATATTGTGTAATTGTCTTATGTCGCCATCTCATATTGTGTAAATTGTCTTATGTCGCTATCTGAATGGCTAGATGTCTTTATAGATCCAACGTAGAACCCCAATGGCTATGCTTAATCCATCTAATGAACATGAAGTTACCTCACCTATCCATAAAGACTATGTTGTTGTTTCCACCAGCAAGGCCAAATTGGCCATTGCAAAGGGCCAAATGGGCCAAATTCAACATCAAGGGAGGACTCTTACAAAGAGTATGACAATTTTCCACTCCATAAACATAATGTAACCAACTGTTTATTGATCCAAAACAAGATTCAACAATGTGTTATCAAAGATGCAATGGAGTCTATCAAGAAGACAAAATTAGTGAAGGCATTATGATCAAAATTAATGAAGGCTATTACCCACAAGTGTCCCCTTTTGGAGTCTCCACCCAGCCAAATGCAACCTCACACCTCTGTTGCATTCCAAATCACCCAGCTTGGGTGATACAACTACAAAACATGCATACATTCAATTGCAGCATGTCCCTAGAAAGCTCTGTGCTATTTTTAGCGGCTTGCTAAGCCATACCCCTCCCCTCCCCATGCATCTTGATCAACTAAGACCTTTTGGGTCATGAACTAATTCATTAACACAATTCTTGCCCGTAGTCAAGTATCCCTAAGTGTGTAATTAATGAATAAACTAATCCAAACCAATGTGCATGAGGACCTCATGGTCTTCTCATATTGGACCCTAATCATCAAAGACCTCGCAGCTATATCCTTGACTAAATCCTTATAATATATCAAAACAACCAACTATATATACTATACAAATTACTATTGGTCTCTCTACGGACTTTGTATCACCAAACCATCCAATGTCATGCCACATTCGGACTAGAACGTAACATTCCTTCCCTCTTCAAACATCAACATCCTCGATGATGAAATCTGTGAATGCCCTCCGTATTTGCTAAACGGATTTACGGGTAGCCTCAAATAGAGGGAGCCCATACCAAGCAATGCAGCACCGTAGGTATCTTCTGGTCTCAAATAGTCATTTCTCCCCGGTCTAACATTCTTGTTGGCTTGCGTGCTGCATTTTCCTCTAGTTCCTATAACATAACGATCCCACAATTAAGGAATCGAATGGTTGCAAATTTCGTTTTAACGAAGACACATGAGACATTGGATGCACCTTGTAACCTTGTGGTGGTGAACTCTAATCTATAGGCGACCTTGCCTGTTCTCTTTAGAATCAACCACAGCCCACAATATCGTGGAGATAACCTCATGTAAGAAATCCTAGATTTACTATATTTAGAACTGTGCTAAGGAACAGAAAAGAGACTGATATAGCAGAGAACAAGGAATAACTGTATTGCTTGAATATCTGTAGGGTGGATGTGATTGTCATCCATACAATTTGGCCTCTCTTATATAGAGAGTGAAGAGTCACACATGAAAAGGTGTGTACTCCAAAGGGTATGTGCATGAAGAGGTGTGTACCCCTTGTGAAGGGTGTGACCCTTGATGAGAGGGTACATTACAATAGGAATGTCTCTTCATTAGAATGTCTCTTGTGAAGGGTTGTGCCTCATTAGGAAGTGTCCCGTCGAAAGGGCAAGTGTCCCGTCGAAAGGTCATACCCTTCCACAAGTGTCCATTCATTAAACCATCCATAAGTCTAGAAAGAGAAAGGAATACGTCACAGATCGTGACATCCCCTCCCACTCAAAAGAAGACCCTGGTGGAGATAATGAACCGATGTAGAAAATATCATGGTAGATTCTGAAAATACTGCTGTAAAAGATCAGGGTACTGCTGTAAGTCTTCATCAGACTGCCAAGTAGCGTCGGAGTCGTCCAGATCTCGCCAAAGAACAAGGAATTCCGTGATAAGTTGATGTCGAGTCTCTCGCTGTCGATGGTCCAGAATACGCTCAGGAATAAGGAGAACATAATCGTCTTCGATTTCTGGGACATAATCACCTGCAGGAGGAACTGCTTCATCGCCTGGAATGTACGTCTTTAGCCAAGAAATATGAAATGTTGGATGGATTTTACCCCATGATGGTGGTAATTCCAATTTATAACTTAAAGGTGAATTTTTCTTGACGATCCGGAAAGGTCCATAGTATCTTGGTCGCAACTTAGGAAACACAGACTTAACCGTCTTATAGCGATGTGGGGCTACAAATAATAGCACCATGTCACCAGTGTTAAATTCCAGGTGACGTCTATGTTTGTTGGCAGACCGTTGATACCGCTCTTGCGCTTTTCGCATATGATCCCTGACTTGCAGTAGAATGTCTTGCATTTCTTGAACCAGTTGATCAGCTAGGGCCACTCGATGTTGAAGCACAAAATTTGTTGGTACAATCGGAGTGTGTCCATAAGCTGCTTGGAATGGAGTCATGCTGATGGCACTATGGAAAGAGTTATTATAAGCAAACTCAAGGAGTGGTAGATACTCTTTCCAAGCTGCGAGGCGTGACTGAACATAATGTCGAAGCATTTCTTCCAGAACTTGGTTGACTCTTTCAGTCTGGCCATCTGATTCGGGGTGGTAAGCTGAACTGAACAGTAGAGTAGTACCCAAAGATTCGAACAGGGAAATCCAAAAGTGACTGGTAAACTTAGGATCTCTGTCGGATATGATATTCTTGGGTAATCCATGGTGTCGAAAGATGTGTTGTATAAAGAGTTTGGCTATGTCCGGGGCCTGTGCACTGCTTTTGCAAGCAACAAAGTGTGCCATTTTGGACAATCGATCAACAATTACCATAATCTGAGTGTTACCTCGGGAAGATCGTGGTAGTGTTGTAATGAAATCCATGGAAATACTTTCCCACCTTTCAGTTGGAACTGGAAGAGGCTGAAGAAGTCTTGTTGGAAGTCGTCGACTTGCTTTCATTTGTTGACATGATAAACAAGATGTAACCATGTTGATGACATCTCTTTTCATCTGAGGCCAGTAGTATGTTGCACTGAGTAACCGATAAGTCTTATTGATGCCTGGATGGGCAGCATAAGGAACTACATGATGCTCTTTTAACAAAAGACGTCGAACATCCTTGTCATGTGGTACACAGACGCGATCTTGATAATACAGAAGGTCGTCCATATAAGAAAATCTTCTGTTCGGAAGTCGAAGGTTGATCTTTTGAAAGAACCTGTACTACGGTGCCGAAGTCTTTATCATTGAAATACTTTCCTTTGAATGAGTTCGGAACATCCACAGATAATGTAGAGATTACCATGGCTGATGCTAGAGGTAACCTGCTGAGAGCATCTGCAACTACATTGCGTAGTCCTGGTATGTACTCAATGGTCATGTGAAAGTTGGCCAGAAACTCAACCGAGCGTGCTTGTCGAGTGTTCATGACTGGCTGAGTAAAGATATACTTGAGAGAGTGGTGGTCTGTTTTGACCACAGAGTCGGCACCCATGAGATAATGTTTCCAAGAGCGATAAGCATGTACAACAGCAAGAAACTCCTTATCATAGACCGGATATCGGGTTTGGATATCAGAATGTTTATGGCTGTCAAAAGCAATAACTCTGCCTTCTTGCATCAAGACTGCTCCTGTAGCGATGTCGGAAGCGTCGGTCATGACCTCAAAGGGAAGATTTGGGTCAGCAATAGCCATAACTGGTGTAGTAGTGAGTGCTTGCTTGAGTTGTTGGAAACTATACTCTGTTTCGGGAAGCCACTAAAAAATTGCTGTGCTTTTCAATAATTCAGACATAGGAGCTGCGATTTCGGAAAACTGATAGACCTTTGTATGGTAGAAGTTTGCCAATCCGAGCAAAGAGCGGACATCATGAACATTTTTAGGAGTAGGCCAGTTTCGGATTACCTCGACCTTCTTGCGATCCACAGAGATACCTTGAGCAGAAATAACATGTCCCAAATATTCAAGTTGGGTCTTGAAGAACTCACTCTTCTCAATGTTGATGTAGAGAGAATTTGCGCGGAGAACTTCAAAAACTTGGTGAAGATGTTGTTTATGCTCAAGTAGGGATCTGCTGAAAACGAGGATGTCATCGAGGTAAACGATGACGAACTTATCGAGGAAAGGCCTGAAGATGTCGTTCATTAATGTCATGAATGTGGCCGGGGCATTGTTTAACCCAAAAGGCATGACCAAACATTCATAGTGTCCATACTTTGTTCGAAAAGCTGTCTTGTATTCATCGCCTTCTCGTATACGAATTTGATGATAACCTGAACGAAGATCAATCTTGGAGAAGTGTGTTGCATGTAGAAGTTGATCGAAAAGGTCATCAATGCGAGGCAATGGATACTTGTTTTTGATAGTGAGCTTGTTGAGGGCTCGATAGTCGATGCAGAGGCGCATAGACTTGTTCTTTTTTTCCACAAGTAGTACAGGAGATCCGAAAGGGCTGCGACTGGGCCGAATGTGACCTTTGTCGAGTAGCTCAGTGACCTGTCTTTGGATTTCTTCATTTTGAGTGTAAGAAACCCGATAAGGAGGTTTCGACGGTGGATTACTGCCGGGAATAAGTTCGATTGGGTGATCCACTGGTCGTCGAGGTGGTAACTGCTTTGGCACTTCCTGTGGAAAAAGACCCAGGTAAGGCTGGAAAAAAGGTTGGTTGAGGTATTCAGGAGGATCCTTTGTTGGTGTCTCCTCGACTGCCGTAACCAACAGAAGTGAAGTCTTTGCTTGGCGTTTACAAACCCACTTCTTTACTTGTAGGGTAGAGGCAACTGGGGTTGAAGGAGAGTCCCTAGAACCAGTTAGCTCAATAAGTTTTCCCTGGTGGACAAACTAGATAGTATGGCTGCGAAAACTGATTGATGGATCATAGTCGTAGAGCCATTGTTGTCTGAGTATGACATCGTACCGAGAAAGAGGCATAATGTCGAAGTTCAACTTGTCCGTATAATGTTGGATGCGAAAAGACAAGTTTTTAATCCTGGTGTTGCACAAGAAAGTTGTTCCATTTGCGAGTTCAATCTGATAGTCCATGAGACTAGGACTGGTGGTCAACCGAAGTTTTTCGACCACTGAACTGGCTAGGAAATTATGAGAACAGCCACTGTCGATGAGGATGGTGACCGTTGTTCCACGAATCGATCCTTGAACACAAAGTACTTGAGTGGCCAGGGAAGGTTCGGGGTTGCTGGCAAGGCTCAGGTGGATGGTATTCGCCATTCGAACAGCTTTGCCTTTCTTGTCTTGTGCTGAGGTAGCATCTTCTTTTTGGGAAGTGCTAGGTTCCATATTGGAATTTTGCTTTGGTTGCTTGGGACAATTGAACCATCTATGGTCGCCGGTACAGATGGTACAAAGTCCTTTTGAGCTGGAGTTGTTCTTCTTGTCAGTGGCCGCACCTTTATGTTGGGGCTGTCGGTAATGACTTTGTGAAGAAGAAGAAACACGATCCTTGGGGGAGTGCTTCTGTTGGAATCCAGCAAATGATTTCTGAGGCTTCTGGGGATCTTGAGACTATCGCTGACCTTGATTACCGAAGTTTTTGCGAAACCTGGTGTTATCTTGAGGGCGAGCACCTTTGGCCATAGGAGAGTTCTGTGCGATTAGCACTCTGCTTCCCTGTGTTTAGGAAATCTGTAATGCGCTCTACGTAAGCAATAGCGCCATCTGTGGTGGTGATATTGGCTTTAAGAACATCGATGCGTAACGAGGGTTGTAGGCCTGAGATGAAAGCATGAAGGCGATCATCCTCAGTTAAACCATCAATCTCTAGCACCAATGTGGTGAACTAAGTCCGCATTGGCAGGTACAAACTGCTTACGGAGCACGTGTTCAAAACGTTCCCAAGTTAACACACTTTTTCCGTCCTTTAAGCGTCTTTGCCACCATAGAAATGCTGTATCCTTCAGGAGGGAGGCTGCCAAGGCGATCTTTTTGCCTTCCGTGAGGTCAACAGTGTCAAAATACATGCGCATTTTAGCGAGCCATTGGTCAACAGTTCGGCGATTACGTTGACCAGTGTAGGCTTCCGGAAGTTTGACGTCAAGTCGTTTTGTTTTGGAAGCTTGAAGTAATCGGTAGAGAGTACGCAGTTCAGTATTTTCTACCTCGGGGGGGAAAGAGTCCGCATCGTCGTCGGGTTGCGTCACGTCGTCCTCTGTATGTGCTGGACTTCGAGAATCTTGGAGTTGTTGAACTTTTTGAACCAGGTCGGAGATGCTGTCCTGAAGCTGAGATATTTGAAGTTGCAATAGAGATTCACTTTGGGTGTTGCCTTCAGGGGTCTTTTTGGGACTTGATTCTTTAATCTCGGGAGAGGCTTCACGCGAGCGGTGTGACATGTCGGAAATCCCTGTGAGAGAGGCGCGAACTTGCGCTCTAGTTTGTACCATCCCTGAAAGAGGATTCGGGCTGCTCCCTGAGGTTGCTCATATTGGAGGGGGCAGGCGAGGCAGGATGGAACCACCCGTGGAAATCTCGTAAGGGAGGTCCTGTCGGAGGTAACACTGGAGATTCTGAAAAAGGTGTTACTGCTCGTGATAAGACAGGGTTAGGTAGCAGAGTCCACGGATCTGAAAAAGGATAAGGAGCTGCTGTCGGAAGAGGAGGATATCCAGGAGAGGGAGTGCCTTCAGGATGTAAATACTGACTTGGAGAAGGTACACCCTGTGGAAGAGGATATCGGGGAGCTGAAGGAGGTGGAGAGTACCCTGGGGATGCCGAAGGTGAAGGGTAAAACTCTCTCCAAAAATGAACAGCAAACTCCTGAGGAATATCGTGTTCCGGATATCTTCGTGTCTCGTGGAACACAACCTGTACTGTGCTGAGGAAATAATGTAATTGAAATGCCTCACGCAGAAGGTAGAGGATGTGATCGAAGTCACTCGGAGGGCACGTGACACAGAAGACCCAAGATGCAAAGGGTCCAAAATGGGCTGGCTGTGCAATTTGAACACGATATTGTGTAGTAGCAGGTGCCTGAGGTGTCCTTGAATGGCCGGGTGAATTACCAGGGGTTTCCATGCTTTAATGTGGATTCTTTCATTTGCTGTAATTTGTTAAAAAGAATCCTGAAAAAGCAGATTGGAAAGACTCCACCTGGCAATACTTTAATCTGCCAAGTGATTGCGTAGAAGAAGGCTGCAAATCGTTGTCCGGAGGTCCATGTTGCAGTGTTTTGCGAGGAGTGCTCGAGGCTGGTCTGGTCCGGGCTGTCAACGGGCTGTCTTCATTTCGAGAATGTGGCAACTGGTGCTGAATTGGCAGAGTGTAAATGGCGAACCAAGGAGTGTGCAGCAGACTGTAAGGAAAGCTGGTATGCAGGGATGCAAATAAGGAATGGACTGTCAGCGATCATTGCGAGGCAAGGGCTGGCTGGCAGCGCAATGTCGAAAGAGGGCCGGGCAGCGTAGGCTGAAGGAATGTACGGTATTGTCCGTACGGTGTGTACGGGCCAGGCTTGTACGGCCTGTACGGCAGGCTGTACGGCCTATACGGACTGCCTGTACCAAATTCGTACAGACGGCCTGCTCGAAAAATCGTACGGACTGAATGGCGCTATGTACGGCTGGTTGCGAAAAGGGGCGCAGATCAAAATGACGCAGGAAGGTACGGCCGTACGGCTGACGTAATTCTTGCGCAGGCTGGCTGTCCGGATTCGTACGTTGCAGTTTTCTTGTTTTGGCTGGATGGTACGACGATTCGTTGGGCTGCCTAAGGGTTATTTGCCCCAAATTAAGTTATGGGTTAAGTTAACCCTAGGGTAGTTAGGGTAAACCTAGGGTTAGGGGATGGGTTTAATTTTTGTCCCTTTTTACCCCTCTAGGTACCCTTTTGTAGGTACTTGGGCCTAGGAGGTGTGCCTATTCGAAGGGGTGTGACCCTTGGAATAGGTGCACCTGTTCATGAGGGGATATGTCCCTATTGTTAAAAGGGATGCGACCCTGCATGAATAGGTATGTCCCTTTGCCCACGATGGGGTATGTCCCATGAGTGAGGAGTCGAGACTCGTCACCAAAAGGTGTGTCCCATGGTGGAAAAGGCGCGTCCCTTGGTTTTGGGACAGCCCAAGCACCTTAAAGGACACGATTTTGGTCGTGTCCATTCACATCAACTTGTGATGTGAGGGGGATGGAGAGGCCAGGATGACTTTAGGCGTTTAAAAATTTTACGCTCATCCTCTCCATCTCTTCCATGCACTATGTGCACGGATATCCTTCTAGCGGCAAAAGTGTATCAGATCAGCGCTAGAAGGTGGAGGGCATTTCCTACAGGCAGGAGCGAATTTTGCTCTGATACCACTGTAAGAAATCCTAGATTTACTATATTTAGAACTGTGCTAAGGAACAGAAAAGAGACTGATATAGCAGAGAACAAGGAATAACTGTATTGCTTGAATATCTGTAGGGTGGATGTGATTGTCATCCATACAATTTGGCCTCTCTTATATAGAGAGTGAAGAGTCACACATGAAAAGGTGTGTACTCCAAAGGGTATGTGCATGAAGAGGTGTGTACCCCTTGTGAAGGGTGTGACCCTTGATGAGAGGGTACATTACAATAGGAATGTCTCTTCATTAGAATGTCTCTTGTGAAGGGTTGTGCCTCATTAGGAAGTGTCCCGTCAAAATGGCAAGTGTCCCGTCGAAAGGTCATACCCTTCCACAAGTGTCCATTCATTAAACCATCCATAAGTCTAGAAAGAGAAAGGAATACGTCACAGATCGTGACACCTCACGTAGCTAAGAACTTAGCGAGTGAAGGAATCTTGAGAAAAACTTTCTTCCCTTCTTCAGACTCTCTGAAAGATCTTTTCCCATCTGCATATGTCTTAGCTCTATCCATAGCTTGGCGGATGTTTGATTTAGTCAGTTCCAACATCCTGCATTTGAATTATATACTCCATAGCACAAGGTACCTTTTGTGGAACTCCCACTATAGTTGGATTAGCTGGTCTAGATCCATAATTCAGTTCAAAGGGCTCATCCCTGTGAATGAGGGCTTTCCATCATTACAAGCAAATTCTACCAATGTTAATCACTTGTTCAAAGGACTTTGCCTTAAGGAACATCTAGCCTCATCATATCTTCTAGAGTCTATTTGACTCTTTCAGTCTAACCATTTGTCTCAGAATGATCCCCACTACTCATTCCTAACTTAGTCTTAAGTGCATTAAACACAGCAATCTAAAACTGACTAGTAAATCTTGTATCCCTGTCTGATACTATGGATTCCGGTAATCCATGCAGACAAAATACGTTAGGCACTTACTGACTCTCTAATCCGAATAAAGTGAGCAATTTGATAAGATGGTCAACCACCACAATGATAGAATCCGAACCTCCTTGTGTCTACAGCAGCAGATCAACTATAAAGTCCATGGAAACGATCTCCCATCTACCTGATGGTATTTCCAATGTTTATAAAAGGCCATGTGTCTTCAATGAAGTTTCTTTTACTTGGGCACTACTCGACGTTAGTCTATTGAAGATCTAGCTGCCTTCCATACAGTGTTAAACCAACCATGGCAAGGGTTCAACAAAGAAGATAGCTTCGAATGGCAAAAAGACAAATATAAATAAAGGTTACTATGAAACCGAACCATGTGTCATGGCTATGAAAAATCCCGTCAACAGAGCAAGGAGTAGTGGCTACGCACCTAGTAATCGCCTGCTTTTAAACAAAGAGAACAAAGCAGCAACAGCAACAAGGTTAGGGCAGACGCCCCCTTCTTGCTTGCCTCCATTTAAGATAGAGAGGCAATTACTGTTTGAGCCCCCGCTTCCTACCCACAAATTAAAAGCAATTTACTTGCCAAAGTAGATCTTCTTGAACCAGAGTACACACTAAAATTCAACTTGCACGGGAAATCCTTCTTCTTAAGATCTTCTCCACTATCTCTCTCACAAAGTCCTTTCAAACTGCTCCTTTTCTTTTATTCAAGATCTCAAGGTCCTATTTTTTCTCTTTTTCATCTTCTTTCTCCTGGAGTCTTCATACCATGCTTCACAATGAGTAGTAGAGCCATACAAATGAGTTATCTTCTCCACCATAGGTTGAATTAAAGAGCTCTACAAAAAGAAGTCCATCAATACAATTCCCTCTACAACTTTGGAGTAAGAGGTGCAAGCTTGGAGCCTTGTATGCTCAAGAAAAGATGGAAAAATGGAGGTTATACTACTCACAAGGACAGGCCTTGTTGGAAGGCAAAGGTGTGAGAATGGAGTCAAGAGAACATGCCTCCTTGGAAGGCAAACACAAACTCAACTCAATCTAATTGTGAACACACAAGTAGAGGCCTGTTGAAGGCTCTGATACCATGTTGGAAGATCGGGAGAGAGAGAGAAAGAAAGAGATGGAAAGAGAGAGAGTCTTCAAAAGACGTGGGGCCTCTAAGCGGGCATCACAATGAATATAACATAATCAAATCTAATACATAAGAGAAATCTGGGACTGTGGCCAAGGTGGGTGTCGGTAGTAAATGAGGCTGCAATGACAAGAACCTCTGAGCACTAACAGTGGTCTATGCTTGCGGTCCACTGGGGTCTCCTAGCAACGGCCCTGCGTCTAACAAGAGCCACTATAACGTGACCCCAATCTAGTGAACATGGAGGGAAGATCCCCAAGCATGCTCCACGAATCAACCAATTGTCGATTCTGTCTATCACTGGCTCTGGATCTTGGACTCACCGACTACCCGTGATCTCCTGGTCCATATGATCTGGCTTCATGATTATGCACTTATATATATCTAGATGAATCTAGGAACATGCCCAAACTCATTCTCTAAAA
This sequence comes from Dipteris shenzhenensis, assembly GCF_047967505.1. Lineage (NCBI taxonomy): Eukaryota > Viridiplantae > Streptophyta > Polypodiopsida > Gleicheniales > Dipteridaceae > Dipteris > Dipteris shenzhenensis. Next base: position 56,741,664 of record NC_141609.1, read on the forward strand.
ATACAAGACATAGTGCAGTTCCATCTCATGATAGTCACTCATAAGGTTAAAAACCATAAACTCCATCACACATAGAAGGGACTAGCCACTATTACATTCCCACTGATGCCATAAGCACCCAATAGTAGGTGTAGACCATAGTATAAACATATGCTCTCACACATACAAATCCACACACCCACACATACTTGAGCATCCATTTATGCAAAGGTCTTCATATTGAGTTTCTGTTAGCACTCCGGAGTTGAAGGGGAGACTCATCCGTGACAAAGGCTAGCACTAAAGGAGAAGGTTAATCAAAAAGTAGCCTATATTATCTTCATGCGCACTGGGTAGAGTTTGATTGTGTGCCCTAACCCCTCCTCTGTAACTTAAGCAAGTACTCTCTGCGTCTGATGATTTTATGGATGAAGGCAGCAAGGCATCTTTGATCTGGGTAAGAGAGGAGGTTGGAGAGGGGCCCGAAACCATCTCTGAATGGATAGTGATAGCAACCTCAAATCTCACAGTTTATAGGTCACCTAAAAGTTAAATGCTCCTCCGACTCAAATCAATTAATGAAATCCGTAGACAATGGTCCCTATAGAAGATGAGCTTCACTGGAAGCTTGCCGGGTGCCAACCAAGACCAAAATGTGTGTAGCTGTAGGAAGTTCTCTCGAATGACGTGGTTAACCTCGTGGCACATGAGCGAGACTGGTGGAACCTCAATGCTATCTTGGAAAGGAGGTAATCTACCCACGTGGAGTCCCAAACTCTCAAAGCAACTACATGTGTACACATACCAACATCTCTAACCACACAAGGCCAACCACGTAACGAGCCGTACTCCCTAACTCAGTAAAGGTATGTGATGACCCGACATGCTGCATCAAGATGTAGTGGAGATCACAGAGCTCAGCCAAAACAATCTGTTGCAGGGCTGATGGCTTGGTGCGGATCATTCGTGACAGCAAGAGGACTTGTAGACACTATTCCCGAGCCCCAATCTGCCTCAGAGAGAGAGAGAGAGAGAGAGAGAGAGAGAGAGAGAGAGAGAGAGAGAAGTGCACACAAGATAGCTAGATGTGCACTATTTGCAAATGAAGAAAAATGCCTTAGGGTTAGGGTTAGGGTTAGGGTTAGGGTTTTCCCATATCACTTTTACGATCCTCTCTGGACCTTAGTATATGGTAAAAGCGATACCATTGTCAACAGTAGATGCAACACTTCTCCGACAAAACCCTCCAGCTAATGTCCACTCAAGCGAACACAGCCAAAAAGTATCAAGATAGCAAAATGATAGATGACACCAAAATAATCTCCTAGGAATCGTAAGCATAGAAAATGGCAAATTGCAAATCTTCCATAACTAACAAGAAGTAGTTGCCACATCCAAATAGGTGCTAGTGCCACATGCAGTGCATAACCCTCCACACTCAGTGCTAACAAGTTCTAGTGCAAGGAATAGGTAGAACCTCCCTTTTCCAAGTGTGAGTAAGCTAGAACAGAGGCGAAGATGGCCTAGAAGATACAAGTGAAATCATTAAGTAGGAAAGCCTTATGTTGAAATCGCAATCAGCTTTTGGCTCACCTTGAACATATGCCATCAAATAGAGATGGGAAACGAGTGCCAAAAGTGCACGAGTAGCACTAGGAACAAGTCCCGGTAGAAGAAGATGCATCAGGAAGCTCTAGGCATGCGCAAGCTGTGGCGGAAGATGAAGGTAGCTGGTTGGTTTTACAAGAGTAAGCTTCTCTCTCCTTGCCATAATAAACAAGAAAGAAGATGGCCATCTATTTCCAAGTAACTACAAAGCAGAAATACTAGAAAAGGAAACTCCCTACATTGACACGCACACAGGTTGCGCCTCTAGGAGTGCACACGGCTCATGGCCCCGCAATAAATGCTCGGTCTAGCCCAAGCACCACAACATGTAGGCAATTGCTACCAACACAACTACTACGAACTTGAACCTACGACTCCGCACTTTTTGTGCCAGACATGTCCTCTATGCCCAAGCCCAATACCTCTCATCTATTCACTATGCAGAATGTGCGGGCTGCACTTCGCCGGCTCCACAACCGGAAAGCACCGGATCATGAGGGCCTTCACACAGGAGGTTCTAGCACTGATTCTTACACATAAGTTTAACCTTGCAGTTTGTCACGGCTTCCCACTAGCATGGAGCACCACCACTATCGTACCGATACACAAAGCAGGAGACCTCATGGACACCGGGAACTATCGCACCCTCATGATTGGCCACACATTGGCCAAGATCTATGGATCGGTACTCGAGAGGGAGATCAGCAGTCATTCAGAGGCGCGGGGGCAGTGAGCACTAGGGCAGGCAGGAGACAGGAGGCAGCACTCTACTCTAGACCACATTTTCACTCTGAGGGCTGTCATTGAGGAGGCGAGGTTCAGACATCAGAAAGTCTACACATGTTTCGAAGACTTTCGTTAAGGCTTTCGACACTATCCCACGATCCCGCATGATCAGGAGACTACTAGGAGATGCAGATTCCAAAGACGTTGATCTGGGGTGTGATGAGCCTATATGAGTCAGTCAGAGGTAGGGTCCGTGCTCCTAGCGGTCTATCGAATTGGGTCGAGAGCACCATTGGGGTGAAGCAGGGCTGCCCTCTCTCACCGACACTCTTTGGACTCTACATCGATGAGATCACATCTTTCATAGATCGCCTAGGGGGGCGAGGGTTCATTACTAGGTGATCTCCTCATACAAATATTGCTATATGCTGATGATATAGTTCTTATATCCTCTTTGGCAGAGGGGTTGCAAAGAGATCTGGAGGCATTAGAGGTGTTTTGCAGAGAGAGAGACCTGACAATCAACCTTGGAAAAACTCAAGGTCATGATCTTCAACACCTCACGAGCAGTGATTCGTCGACTTAGTTTCACCTATCGTGGCGAGCCAATGGAGTTAGTGCAGTCGTACACATATTTGGGAGCAGTCTTCACAAGACCCATCTTCACGATGACCCATGCAACCCAAGCACGGCTCACATGAGGGCGTAGTGCTTTGGCTAGACTAGAGCGACAATGCTTCCAGGTGCACTTCCAGGATCCATCGACGAAGGGCTGGCTTTTTGACACACTGGTGCGACCAACTGCCATGTATGCAGCACCGTTCCTGGGGATGCAATCTTCCGAGGACAGACTGGAGGAGCTTTGAGCGGCTACAGGTGACGATGGGGTCCAGGATGATCCGATGTAAGCCCTCAGTCCCACATGAGATACTATAGGCAGAGTTCGCCATGACCCCTCTCCAAGTTGATGTCATCTTTTAGGCAGTGACTTTCATCCACAAAGTCTAGGACTTACCCCACTGGAGACTTCCGAGGTTGGCCCTAGAGTCATCCAGACGACTAGCAGAGAGCGGGGCAGACACATGGTATGCACGCATATCCACTTGGTTTGCCAGGTACGGTATCCTGATGGACAGGCTTCCCCCCTTTTAGTACAACATGGATGCGCATCCTGAGTGGATCCCACGAGATGAGATCAACCGTATCATACGGTTAGACCTCCTCCACTTTCATACATCCCGGACTTGGGGGGAGGAGCTCCCAGGAGCGGGAGCTCCCCACCAACCCAGTTTTATCGCAACCACTTCCTAAGAGTATCAGAGGAGGGATTCATCATCAGACCCCAATATCTCGAGGACAGAGGAGTCTCCCATGCATTGAGGATTGCCATTGGTCAGATGCGGGTTTCGTCCCATCAGCTGAGGATCGAGGCAAGGAGAGCAGCAGGTATACCCAGAGAGCAGTGGGTCTGTACGCTATGTATGTTGGGGGCCGTTGAGACAAAGGAGTATTTTCTTTGTGTTTGCCCAGCCTACTACGAGATCCGGGGGCGCTACCACTCTCTCTACCGGGAGGGGAGTGGCTTCAGCCCTTTGTCGCGACTGATCCATTTCCATGACCAGGTCTGTATCAAGCGTCATCTGATGGAGATGCGTCGGCATAGGGAGACACTTCTATGACAGACCAGCAAGTAGCAGGGGATGGCCAGACCACCACAGGATATAAAGGATGACCGGGCATAGCGACGCTACACAGACTTCTATACATTTGAGTTAGCCCCAGGACACATTGGAGTGGAGGAGGAGCTAACCGACATGAGAGCAGTCTAGATGAGCAGCCAGCACAATATTACCGAGAAAGGGGCGCAGAGACCACATGCGCAAGAGAGCATCCCCAGAGTACACTCTATTGAGGTCCGACCTATCACAGCTTTCCTCAAGGGGGATTGACAAAGACAAGGGATCACTCTGGACATAGCTCAGAGAGTCCACAGAGCGAGGAGACCGCGTCCCCCACCGCAGCGCGAGACAGCTTGACAGACAAATAGTAGCGAAATATTAACGCAAGTATAACCTGCTCAATTTGTCTGTAGAGGCACTGCACGTATCAACGCAAGTCTTCGACTCTATGCTTCCCAATAAATTGCAACTAGCATCTAGCCAACTGTGATCATTAATTATAACATGGACAACCAGCAGATTGTGTGCCCAATAAAAAGGACTAAACCAAATCACAAAGATACCAGACTTTTTTATTATTCATTATCAAAATTGAACGCCATATCGTCATACACTCTAGCTAAAACTGTAAATCTAGCTCAACCCCAGACTCAAACAGATTGTGTGCCCAATAACGAGGACTAAACCAAATCACAGAGAGCTGACTCGTACCAACTACCACTGCAAAATGTTAATTATTCATTATCAAAATTGAACGCCGGATGTCTAGAGAAACGAAACGACTCTCTAAGTTTGCAATATCTTAGCTCCAATATCTATGAAACCTCTGGAAGCTTTTGCCTTTACAATCACAACCTCACACCTGCATGGAACTAGCTAGACTCGTCACTCCGTACACCTGTAGCTACCTTAGCTGCCTCAATCCTCGGATGTTAGAACAAGTTAGGTGAGATCAATTCGAAATTTCAGTAATTGGAGGCTGAAACAATAACAACCACATTGCTCACCGCTGGCTACGCAACAAATTACACTCTTTGCAAACGAGCAGATGAGTAAGGCCTGCAAGCTAGAGTGTAGAATGATACAATCAGGGACTGCTTTGCCATGCGCCTCCAGTAGTGATTCACCGATCCTCACATTGACATCTCTTTCGTTCGTTCTCTATCGTTATCAATCCTTGATGAGCTTGGTCTTTGTTATTTTCGTGAAGGAGGAGATTTCGTCAAAGGCTTGCAAAGCAAGCACGAAGAGTGAAGGCCGTGAATTGTGAACTATAGCTTGAAGGCTAATGTGAACTCAATGGTGGGCGAGAGAGCAAAGAATGACCATGAGACTCAGGGGCGAGTACTAAACCCATGCTTTGACCATCCTCAACCACTCCCCATCTGAAGGTGGATGTTTGATTCTTAAATTTTGGCTAAGTCTTAACCCATGGCTTTGAGACCTTCTATCTCCTCCTTTCATTCCATTAACCTTCCATCTCCTCCTTCCTCCCGAAGGCGACCTTCCATCTCCTCCATTCCATTGACCTTCTATCTCCTCCTTGCCCCTAAAGCTGCCTCTTGTCTTTCCACCTCGTTCCCAAAGCCTGCCTCTTGTCTTTCCACCTCCTCCCCCCTCTAAGCCTCCATCCAAGAGCTGCTTCTTTGTGACACATGGCAGGCTCTTCTCCTCCAAGCTGCCACGTGTCCTCTCCTCTTTTTTTTGGTATCCGTGGTTAATAGGTTAAAGATTACGCATGAAAAATCAATGTTATTTTTCCATATGGTGCAAAAAATTTAGACTTGATCATATGATGCATACTATTATTCAAAGAAGCTTACCTGGTAAAATTGTGTGTTCGATCGTGCTGAGAATATTCAATTGAGCTAGAGTTATTCAATAAGTTTTTCCTGGATGCACATTACAATCAGCACATCATTCATTATACTATGAAGAACATGCAAATTTAATTGCAATAATGCCAAAAGAGAAAGAGATTAAATATTTATAAGTTCAACCAAATACCTCTCTTTTCTTTTAAGAATGAGGTCTAACAACCCCCCATAGCTTTCCTTCATAAGCAAAATTATTTAAGGTGGTGACTCCATTGTTTGTGCAATGCCCATGGCAGACAGCCAAAAACCACTTTTAAAAATTGCTTAAACAGCTAGAATTTTTCTTGTACTTGAGCATCGGGGGCAGCCACATCCTGTAGTTACTGGGTTATATGCAAGATGAGAAGCTCTTTCCATTCATGCACAGATTTTGGGGTTGATGAATCTGGCCAAAAGCAAACTATTTGTATGATTGAACAATGTTTACATGCTGCCTACTTGAGCATCGCTTTCTTACCTCTCAATCTCGCCTTTGAGATGATCGAATTGTTCAAAGTGAGGAGGCGTCACAATTTGCTGGGTCTCGGCATCGAAATTCGGCGTCAGAAACTTCTCTATTCAAATCTGCATGTGTTTTTGGGTAACTCTCACCCAACACCTTCTCAAAATTTTGATCTCTTTTACATGATGTTTAAATGGGTGTCTAGATGACGTCTCTTACTTTTCAAACGCTTGATAGAGTAGCCTAAATCACATTTTCATGTTGAACTGCATGTCTCAGCCAAATTAATCCAACTGCGAGGGTGCACGTCTAGTTGCAGCTACGCCTTGGGGTGGGTTGGTGAGCTGATATGCTCAGAGTCATAGCTACTGTTCAACGTATGAGGGGTTTCTACATGGAGCTTACTTTCCTCTTCAAAAGTTCTGTCATCCCCTTCATCGGATGCATTGCTCCTTCTGATGCATACCGCATTTGGAAAAGGGATTCTACCTCTGAGCTGATATGACCGTTGCTGGAGTGTGAGGCTCCCCTTTGGAGAGACCGTTAAGAGCCCTCCGATAAGTAGCAGCAGCTTGCTCATACTTTCCAAGAGCATTTTGTACTTCACCCAGCAATCGGAGCACCTCCACATTTGCTGGAGTTGCCTGTGACTGCTGCTCCCTCCAAAGCATTTAAATCATCGGGATGAATTTTCAAAATCGCTTTATAACCTTGCAGCCGTTCCTTCAACTTGCCTAACTCTTCCGTGCTCATTTCCCCATTCGTCACAACCTTCTCCTGCACCACCTCTCCGGATGGAAAAAGGTCCCCAAACGAAAAAACAACACCAAAAACAACTACTGCAACGCCTATCCCAACTTTCACAGGGAGACTGACGCCTTCTTTCGCATTCGGTTTTGAGACGGGAGCATCATAATCTATCGGTCCATACATCTTCTCTTCTTCCGCCCTCTTGGTTGCTTCCGCAGACATCTTTATGCTGCCAGGCGTTCCTCGAAGCTATTGGAAGTTTCCTTCCTGCTATTGGGTTGCGAATCCAAACCCACAAACAAATTGGGTGCATTTGTATCGGATAAGTCACCGGATGAAGTGTCTGTGTTTTCTTCTCCAGAACCTGAAGCTGTTTGCTTGGCAAACTATCGGATTGGCTTTACTTTTGGGACCATGAGAAACTGCTTTACAAAACTTCCAGGAGCTACCTTTTCTACTTCCACGAGCTACCTTTTCTCCTTCGAATGTTGCCAGGCTCAATCAGCAACGCGACTTTCCTACTTGAGTAGAAGCCAAAAGCTCGCACGGGATTACAAAGAACTGTATGCACGGGATTACTTGAGTAGAGTGATAGAGTCGAATGAGCAAGAGCATCATACCGGATCACAGAGAAGCAGGAGGAAGCATGGTCGAACTGGTTGGAGCAGCTTTGCAGCACAGCAGCAGGAGAATCAGCGTCCAAAGCAGCAGGGTCGAATTGGATGGAGCAGCTTTGCAGCACATCAGCAGGAGCATGCGTAGGTCACAGCAGGAAACCGTTTTGCAGGTTTGAATCGCATGCAGGTTTATGGAATGCAGGTTCAATCTTCTTCAATCGTCGTCATCGTCAATCGTTCAATCTAGAATGTTGACACGTGGCAACTCCTCTCTCCTCAATCCTCCATTTTTTTTCCCTACTAATAGGTTAAAGATTTAATAATCAATTTCACAACATTTATAAGAAAAATAGTTTTTTTTTGTGTAAAGGTCCATATTGGCGCTTTGTTGCTAGTAAGTCCCCTGACATTGAAACAAGATGAATGCTCATAAAGCATTCAAAAGGCCTGCCTCAAATGAGTAGCTTGGAAAAGAGAGAGAGAGAGAGAGAGAGAGAGAGAGAGAGAGAGAGACTACTTCAATGTGCATGAAGGAGAAGAGGGGGAGAGAGAGAGAAAGGGGGAGGGGGGGTGGGCTTGCCTTCAAATAGGAAAGAGAGAGAAAGAGGGAGGAATAGGTGGATGGGCTTGCCTTCAAATAGAAAGAGAGAGAAAGAGGGAGGAATAGGTGGAGATAATCAATCATAAAAACAAAAAGCACATAAGTGGACCGATCAACAATTCATAATAAAAACTTTTAAGATTTCTAAATTTTGCCCATCTCCAAAGTGAAGCCTTCACTAAGGCTACCTACAGCAGGCCAAAAATGGAAAATTCCTATTAATTAGTTGTGAAGAAAAAAGGGGTGAAAAGGAAGAGGGGCCATGATTAAACTAAGAGATAAAAGGGGAGGCGAGAGTTTCAATTGAAGCATAATGGAGGGTAGGTGGCATTATTGCTAGTATGAACACATGTTCGCACTTAGTTCAAAAAGTCAAGTTGATTTTTGTTAGGTGTTAGGTTTGTTTGATAGGAAGTCAAGGATTGAGGTCAATGGAAGAGAAATCTCCACAATCCGATCCAAGGTCAAGGCCCTTCTAGATTGAAAACCACAACCGGAGCAATGGTAAACACCCAACCAAAAAACCTAAACACCATGAAAAGACGACATGTGAGCAATTTTCAATGAAGACAATGACCCGAGACAAAATTGCGAAAAGACATACGGCGTGGGCTGACACACATCAGAACTAAATCATGACGCATGCACCGTTGTGACAAGTCACGTCATCTGCAGAGTCTACACACCTGCGCCATATCATCTACTCCTCGCAATGCCATGTCATCTTCATTGTGCCGACCAAAGTAAGGCATAAAGCAATCTTCTGACTGTAGACCCAAAACATTTGCATGTGCTTGTTTTGGCTCTTTTGTCAAATTCAATTAATTAATTAGTGTGATAAGTTCCCCTCAATCCCCAATTAACATAAGTGAGATCGCCAATTAACGTAAGTATGATACCTCCAATCCCCAATTAGCGTAAGTGTGATTCTCTCAATTCGCTAGCTCTCCCCTTCATCGCCACTCTCAACCTCCTCCATCGACACTCTCTCCCTCCCTCACCTCCTCACTCAGCCTCTGCCGCACTCACCTTTCCACCCTCTCCTCTCCTTCCCCCCTCTACCTCCCTTGACCCAACACTCGTCTACTTATAGACCCTCCAGCCAAACCTCTAGAGAGTTATGCCGCCAGTAGCTTTTGGAGAGTTCTTGCAACTTGCATTGTACATATCGCCTTCGATTAATCACCCTAATTAATTTAGCCATTTTGCCTTAGGTTAATCGCCTCCTCCACAATGACTAATTAATTAATAGAGTTTTTTCTTGCTGGGGTGCCCTATTCGCTCTGTGCTTTTCCCCTTTCATCTAATCTTGCGAGCGTTTGAAGTTGATACTCACACTAGTGGCATATTTTTGGAGATTCTTGGGCCATCTTTGTGATTTGATTAAAAGATATGGGTCAATGATGATTATTCTCTATCTTTGTACTCTATGGGTCTAAATTTCCTTCTAAACCTCAACTTTTAGGTGGGAAGATACTATGATCACTTTTGGTCATGGGCCTATAAATATGTGCTCGGATCTCCATTCTTCACAAGCTCACCTCTATAATTTGATGTTCGTATGAGTGACAGGTGCTTTGAGCCTTTTAATAGCAATTTGAGATGGGTGAGATTGAAAATTGTGTCCTCTCCGTTCTTGATTTGTTTTATGCGATCTATCCATTGTAGGATGTCGAAGTTTTTAGGAGGTCTCTCTTCTTCATATGTTGTGGAAAGAATATGGATTGCATTTCCATTTACCGTTGCTTCAAAGTTCCTAGGCAATAGTAAATGCTACAACATTTGGGAGGACATGGTTTGCTTCAAATAGGATTTCAATGTTTCTTCTTTAGCGGCATTGAGTTTCCCACATGCTTTCCAATCATTATGTAGTTGAAAGTACATGTTAAAAAATTTCTTCTACAAGTTGTTACAAGACCTCTTTGGTGTTTTGAGCTTGTTGTTGTAGCGACTTGCACATCTTGGTCTCCACTATAGCTACCATTCGCACATTACTCATGCCTTTTTTAAGAAATCTTGAGTTGTTGTTGTAGTCCATGATTTCTTGAGAGTAGCATCTTAATAGCTTTACCTCTAAGCTCTCTTTCAACCTCAAGTAGCATGCAACTCCTTGCAAGCTTTTGTGTGGCCATCTCAAACTGAGAAGCATCTCTCTCTTCCAAGGCTTCTTCCAAGCCTAGCTATTTGAAACTTCCATCAATCTCCCTTGTTCATCACATGACTTGCTTTGCAAGCAAGTTTGTACATTGCAGACTTATGCATTTCTTCTAGTTATTTTGTAGCTTAGGTGTCAAAAATGTGCAATGTGCCTTCTTGTAAGGACCTTGTCTACTTTAGTTCGAATAGTTGTGGATCCATTTTATATGATGTTTGCATTTGCAGCTTCATTTTTTAACTGTTCTACTTTGAGGTTTTAGCAAATCTTTGAGAACATCAGATACTCATGACGTGGCACAATTACATTGATATTAGAACATCAGATACTCATGACGTGGCACAGTTACATTACTATTTGCTGGTGACTTTGTTTACAAGATTCTTTGTATTTTTTTATGAAGGGTTTCATATCTCTTGGCTTCAAACTCTTTCCTTGTGGGTTGTGTACTTTGGATGGAGGTGCATGCACAAGTTGTTACAGCTTTGATATTATTGATCATATTCAGAGAGTTGCTATAGTTCAATTTTAGGAAGTTTTAGGTTGGTTACATTGTTTGCATGTGCAAACTATAGAAACTATGTGATTTGAAAATACATATCCCTTTCCTTGTGGGTTGAGCACATTTGAGCAACCTTGTTCAAGCTATTATAGCCTCTTTAAAAAGTAGCCTAATATTGGGTAATTATATAACATTGCTATATTGATAGCATATTAAAGTCTTAAAAGTGGTGTCATTGCAGGTTCACGACTATACTTGATAGAAGTTTGATATCAAAATGATATGTCAATAAATCTATTATTATTGCTTTTTTGGATGTTAATATCTTTCTAGGGATAGGAATCTCATACTCTCAACAAATATTTACTTCTATGATAATTGGATATACTTTCAATTTGTGAGTATATAGTAGCAATAGCTTCTTCTAGATTTAATATTTGTAATAAATGGCACAAAGAATTCTACAAGGATTTCAATATGTTTGCAATTGTGAAACATTATGGATATGCATTTTGTAGCATATCTGCTTGCAATGCAGTTAGGTTTTCTCTTGAAGTGAGATATTAGGGGGGAAGGATATCATATTTTATATCTGCACAGTAAATGCAAGGAAGATTTCTACAATGAAGATTTTTGCAAGGATTTTAGAAGTCCAATGGTTGCGCAGCATTTTGGATATATTTTTTGTAGCAAATCTTCTTGCACTACACTTAGGGTATTCTCTTGAAGTTGGATAATGTGGGAGAAGGATAATTATTAGAGTGTTTTTCATGTATTTTTCAATTCCATATTTGTCTTCCTAAAGTATTAATGAAGGGAGCATAATGTACCCTTTTTTTATGTGTACATAGGCTAGCATATGTGTTACTTATATTTAACAGATTATAATGTTGATGAAGGAAAATCTAATATTATTTTGTCAAATGAAGCATCTCCCATTAGTGTGCACAACACAAGTCCCTTGCATTGCATCATTGTTAACTTGTTCATCTCCTCCTTCATAAAGGGATCCCCTAGTGATAGAATCTCGTCGTTGTCACTATCTCTCCCTAGTGCAGGTTTTGAGGGTGTTGGTCACCTACAGTCATGTCATTGCTCATTATAGCATAGGTGTACACAAGTGTAGCATAGGTCCTCGGGTTGTATTTCTGTGAGAGGTGTAGGCTAAAGTGTGAAAAGCGGATCTCAGGTGTGCGTGGGTGAGAAGGCGGGATTGATCACAACTATGGATGGAGGCGAGAGCCTTCACGGGAGCTCAAGGGTTTAGAAGGAGGTTACAAGGTTCAAAAGGGGACAGTGTTGAGAGAGTTATCTAGGAGTTCCAGGGTTCAGGGAGGGCTCCAGGGTTGAGGAGTGAAGAGCTAGTCTCCTTTGCGACTTTGAGGGGTAAGGGTTATGGAGGAGGGACAAGGGAGGAGGGAGGAGGGAGGAGGGGGGAAGAGGAGGAGGAGGAGGAGGAGGAGGGAGGAAGGGGAAGAGAGAGAAGGATGAGGGAGTACAAGGGTAGGGAGTACTCGCAAGGGTGAGGGCATGCTAGAACGCGATAGTGTAAGAAAGCATGGATGCAATGGAGATCAATCACATGATCACAATAGTGAGCTAAAACACTTAACCCCAAAGAGTGGAAGCTTCATTCCATTGAGATATATTTATACATGGTCTCTACACAATCCATAGGTACCTTTGTGGTGGGACCTCTTTTGTAGGAGACTTTTAGGACAAGAGACCCTCCACTTTTTTGGAGGACCTTTTGGGTCTCTACACAAAGTGGGAGGACCTTCGAGTCTCTGCGCAAAGTGGGAGGACCTTTTGGATCTCTACACAAAGTGGGAGGACCTTTGAGTCTCTACACAAAGTGGGAGGACCTTTTGGGTCTCTACACAAAGTGGGGGGCCATTTTGGATCTCTACACAAAGTGGGGGGACCTCAAGAAGTGGCTTTTAGTCTTTCTCTCTTTAGATCCTCATTTTGTAAGTATGATTGGATCTTTTCTAGAGAGAATTTTGGCTATCCTCATCCTTTAAGATTCATCATACCATCTTTCAAGCTCAAGATATTACAAGCAGAGCTTTGCCGCTACTCTACACACACAATGATCTCATCATTGTTGCTCTAGACTACTTTTGGCCCTTGTTGTTGCAGGGTTAACAACTTCCCTAGACTAATTTGATTACCCATCCTCAGGTCATGGTTGAGTCTACAGACGATGTTGTGTTGCGGTTGTTTTGATCCAATGAATATGGTAAAGATGGCATTGGTGATAGATGGATCAAGCTTGTTGTTGATCTTTCCTTTGTAGTCCACGAACATTATAGATTGTTTGCTCAGTTTTTAAGAAGCAAGTGTTAACCATTTCTTCAAACAAACACACATACCGCCCTTGAAGAGATATGGCTCTTTGAAAGAGGCGACTTGTTGTTTGAGCATCTATCTATTGATTTGGGTTGAAATTGAGGTTGGGTAAATGGTCATCAATGGTGAGGGACACCTCAAGAATTAGTGCTAAAGCTTCATTGTATTTTGCACTCTCCTTGAGCGTTTTGTCATAACTTCCTTGCATAATTGATGCATGTTTGTCCATGCAATTTGTTGTTGATGTCTGAAGTGATTTGCACTTGGAGAATACTCATTCAAATTCTGGAGAGGTCCCATCCTCCTCTTACTTGCATATCTAGGAATTGCTTCCAAAAATCACCAATGGGATTACCCGGCATGGGAATCCTGTCTGTATCCTATTGCAACTCTTGTGTGGGTGTGTCATTTGGATTATCCAATTCGTGAAGCTCATTGATGGAATCATTAATGGTTTCTTCCATTGAAAACTCAAGTGAAATATGAGGAATATGTGGTCTTGGGGGAGAGGAAGAGGTTATAGGAGAAAAACTTGAGGTGGAAGCCAGTAGTGAATTTGAGAAGGTAGAAGTAGGGATGTTGGTGGCCTGGGGTGCCAACTCCCTTTAGTAAGAAAACCTATCAAAATCTTGATTATGAAATGAATTTAACAATATGCCATGAGTAGAAATTATTCAAATTAATATTATTGTGTTTTACACTAAAAGAGCTTTAAATATGTCTTGACACCTTGCAATTTGGGTAACACATGAAAAAGTTACATTAATTTGAAAGGAGATGGGTTTTCACATTTTACTGTATTTTTTGTTTTACCCCCCCTTGGGCGTCACATATTATGAAAAATATGTACAAATCTTAAAATCTTGCATATTTTTCAAGGTATACACCTTATATTTTGGGGGAGGGATTCTCTATAAAAAAAATATTTTGTGGGAGGGGGGACATTAAATTTTCATATTTTTTACTTGCATAGTTGAGATTGGGTTCGAGGGTAGTAACATATTACATATTGAGTTGGCACCCCAAGGTTGGTGGAAAGTGGAGGGACAACAGGACAAATGGATTTAGCAACTTGATAGTCCTCAAGGGAAGGATTGTCAAGTGATGGAAAAAAGTTACGTGTAATTGCATGGTAGGAGTTAGATTCTTGGATCAGGAGGTAGTGTTGAGACGCATGGACGAAGAGGCACGCAAGGAATATGGGTTAGCGTGGATTTCTAGAAAGGTACGAAGGATGATACTTGAGTTAGGGAGGGATGTGAGAAGAATAGAAAAGAGAGTGTTAAGATAGGAGAGATGGAAGGTATTCTTATATGAGATCTTTGTCGCTTCTGGTAGGCATTGTCAGCTTTAATGTAGGATTTTTCTGGGAGTTATATCCCAAGGAACTTGATAATGATTGTTGTAGTAAGGTAGGAGGCCGGCGAAGAGGAGGGTTTGCACTCATATAGCAGTATTGCATCAGGCTTTAACCGTATGAGATTTGCATGCAATAAGAGACAGAACACACTTCTCTCATGTTCATCCATCTACTAATATAGATCCCGAAGAGTCTTTGTGCTCATTGTCCTGGTCCAATCAAGACCAGATAATGCATATAACATCTTGATTTGCAAGTGTTTTGACTGAATGTGTATTCTTCCTTCAAGATGATCCTCTTGTTGGAGGACTGCAACAAGCTCTTGGTATAATGTAATGATGCCTTGTAGCAACAGATCTTGTGTTGACCCGTCTGCATCATCATCAGCTTGACTTAGTAGTTGAAGTTCCAACTTGGAAATTATTGCCCTTTGATTTTGCAATGTTATGCACTTTTCTTTATACTTACCCAATGTTGAGGTGTATGCAAGCTTTAGACTAATGAATTGTTGAGCTGCTTTTGGTTGCCCTAGCAATTGATCATTAAGTACGTAGAGTTGGAGTATATCTTGTTCTTGAGTATCCAGTTCTGCTTTGGCATTCACAGGTGTCTCCCTTGATGCTATGCAATTCCTTCTCTAGTGCTTGAATTTGATGTTTACCTTCTTTGAGGTTGTTCTGCAACTCATTTTTTATGTCTATTGTGGCATGGATTTGATTTTCTTTAAGTAGCAGGCTTATGTTTAAGTGCACCATTTCTTTTTTTAGATCACCACAAGTGACTTGCATTTGGGATAGGGAAACCTCAATATCTTCCTTTTTGTTCAAGGCATTAGATATCTATAGGTGCTTTTCATGGAGAAAAACTGTGGCTTGTAAGGCATCCTTTTTACTTTTTGCTAGAGCATTTTGTGCAAGGAGCTGTTGCAGTATTTTCTCTACCATGCTTTCCTTGAGCTTATGAATTTCCGTCTCAGCACTTTGCAACGTGGTTTGGAGTGATGGAAGGATCTTTCTCTTTCTTGCTCATCTGACGCCATCGTAGCAAATAACTGTGACCATTTTTGCAATTGTTGATTGTGATGTTGTATGATCTAGATTGTGATATTTCCTTGCTTCTATTGATCTTAAAATTGACTCCCATGCACCCACGTGGAATTTTGATCTATTTCTTGAACAACATTCTATTGTATGATGCCACTTGAGACATTTGGGAGTTGTGACCCTAGAGCCGCGGTGTCGTTAATGTTGTTGACTTGTGATTCTTGAAGAGGCATGCTATTTGGCTCACTTGTAAAGTCATTGGGTGGCATGGTCTCCTCTTGGATATCTACCCTTGAGTCCTATTGTGGTAGTAATATTGAACTGAGTCGCAGGATTCTTTGGTAGAGTTCCACATTGTCATTCTCTGGAATCTATTTGGATTGTCATCCATCCATGTTATCTGCATTGAGAGTAGGTGGAGGCTCTCATTCCCATTCCGGCAATAATATCAATTTTTCATAGTATTCTATATCTTGTGTTGAGAGGGGTGTATATGCTTCCTCTTACTGTATTGCAACCCCAATTATAATGGCCAATAGATGGGTAGTGTAGCTTTTGCCATTATGTGTAGTGGATACATAATTGGTTAGTAGCAAGGATATGTGTTGAGCCCACTCTTATAGTTTTTCCCTGCCAAGGAGTGTAAGAGTTTTTACTGACATGTAATTTTTTCTCACTCCTATATGATTGAAAATGTTAGCGAGACACTTGGATGCCTCTTTGTATATTGGATCCAGAATTATATCATGGCATATGCCCCCACTTTATGACTTTGTGTTAGGTGGGAATAAATCTTGAATCTCCAAGAATCTTGCATCCAAACGTTTCTTTGGATAGTCTTTTGGTGCCTCTAAGAATGAGAAAGCTTCATGCATTATGGATCTATTGAGGTAGATTTGTAAGGGATTTTCATTATACGTTATTGTACCATACTTGTCCTTGTTCAAGGTAGAATCATCCCTGAACACTCAAAGATTGTGCTTTGTCCACTATTGACAAAAAACACAGTTGACAAAGGTTGGATGACAAAGAGCAATCCAAATATAGTTTCTCATCAAAGAACATCATTCAACATTGGAATAGCAGCAAATCTACATCTTTTCCCTTTAGGAACATGGATAATTGTCTTGTAGCTTAGCATAGGATCAACCTTGAGCTTATCAAAAGGAATATGCAGGTCGAATACTGTCAAACAGTAGCCCGACTACTACATATCAAGAACCGTTACAAAGAAGATCCCAAAAGGAGTTATACTTGCCCACTATGGTTCTTTGTAACTGCTAGTCATGTATATGACTTATGACCTTCCAACTTCCAGATAACTTTAACTTAGCCTAGGTGTCTAAATACCCCTCAACACCTGGCACTCCCGGTGGATAGATCTTTTTGGAACAAAAACATGAAGACTCGAACCCTTCCTAACCTCCATGGTGTAGGTTTTATTGATTACAATTCTACCATTTCATGGCTACATGCCAAGGCTGGGAACCCATGAAATATAATGCCATCCATGCTAGTTCATACAAAATGAATAAGTAGAACTATGCATGAATCAACATGTTCACATTCCATTGGCATGGAATGGATATATCGCTCCGATCAAACAAAAAACAATATGCCAATGAAGCTCCAACATCCACAATATGTGTTGGTGTCAAGTTCTCAAAGAAATCCATCATTTTTCTCTAAATAATTTGCATTTGATTGAACATCCCAAATTATGAATTCTGAATCAGCTTTAGTCCCTTGGCTGAATTCTGATTTCTATCTAGAATCTGCCATAGTTTGGCTATCATCGGACTACTTGTCCATGTTATGGCAATTGTATGATCATCATTTTCTCCATAAAATATCACAAAAATTACTATTTTTGCATCCTTCAGACCTGTTAGACTGAAAATCCAACTTTCATATTGTGTCCAACCTTCAGAATGCATCCAACTTCTATCAGATTGACCAAAAGTGTCGGACTGCTTCCTAACTACTTGCTGAGTTTTTGATTTTTGTTTTTCCTTTCCCCAAGCTTTCATTTGCTGGGTAGTTTGACCTTGAACACTTGCCAAGTGTCTCCATATTTTTGGTATAAAGTAGAGGTGGTTGGGGAACTCCTCTAGCTCTTTCGGCTCCATTTTGGTCTCTTTTGGCTCCGAGTTAAGCTTCTCCTTTTACCCTCATCTTTCATCCTTTGTTCAATATCAACATCAGAAACATTATGAACTGAAATAGCATCTTCATCATTGGCATCAATATTTTGATTCACTGTTGTCTCCGATTGTATTGGATCCATTGGTTCATACAAAAGAGAAAAAACACTTGAGCTTTTTGCATAGTGCTCAACCTCTTCATCATCATCATTGCACATGAAATTTGCATTCTTTGCATAATGAAGTGAATAATTAGCAGAAACAACATTAGCTTTATTGCTTTGACATACTTTAGAATCATTGACTTGAATCAGATCAGATATGTGCCCCAAACCTTATTTGTTGTATGGGCTCCTGTAGTCAGGCTCATCAAAGATTGCACGCGGATTGATCTTCTCTTGCTTCCATGTCACATCAATGGGAAAAAATGGTGCAAAGGCATAGCATGCACACTCATAATATGACTCTTCTAAAATTTGATCACCTTATGTTAGAATGCAATCATCTTTTGGATCTTTATCATCATTTGATGGATCTCTTTCTTGTTGCTCCATTTGTCGAGGAAGAAAACGAGAGCTTATAGGCATTAGATAGTCTTCATACAGATCGACCATGTTTTCAAACTTTGTAGAACTTCTTTCCAAGTAGTCAGACTTGTTGTCCAACTGTTTGGGCTGCTTACTATCGGACTTGAGTTAGATTGTTATTGAACTATTGTCCAGCTGTTTGAATTGGATGTCCAATGGGATTTTCTCTTAAACATTTGCATCCATATGATTATGAACAAATATATCATTGTTGTAAATCTAACCACTATCTTTGGAATATGAGTCAAAGTTGTAGTCAGAATCAGATTTATTGTCCTCTTCATGAGAGTACTTGGATAGCAAAACCCTTTGTTGTAGCTCTAAGATGTCATTAATATGTTGATTAGATCTCCATTTACCCCGATGGAATTTGGTATGCTAAGATTTTGCCTTCTCAATCAAAGCTAAAGATTCAACAATTATGTCTAATAGTTTGTTGACCTTTCGGAGTGATTGTGCTTCACATATTTCCAGAAATATTTCATAGAATTTCAACTCCAATAGATCAATGCAATATTTCCTTCAATGACCATGTTGCTTGCAATGCTTGCACAAATTTAGATAACAATCTTTTTCTTTATGATCAGCATTTCCAAATAACAAACAATGCATCCTCCGACACTTGTTTTGCTTTGACTTTGCCATGATGTGATCAGTAAATGAGAAAAGTAGAGATAATTGTACCTTTTCCAATTCAGAATTCGAAAGCATATCCTGAAAGTTGATACAATGTAGAAACATGCTGTCAAGTCAGATTATGAAAAATAGGTAAAAAATAGAAGAACAATGGTCGGAATTCTATCGGACTACAGTAGGTCAGATTGTAGTAGGTTGGACTTCTATTTGACTGTAGTAGGTTGGATTGCAGCAGGTCGGGGTCGGCGGATTGTCAAAACAGGGCTGCATGTGATGTTTGAAAGTCTGAAACACTTCCAGCTTTTACTGTGAATCATCCCCAAAAATTTGATCTTTGTCATTAACAATGTGTCTTATTTGGTCATCAAGCAAAGCCTCCAATCCTCGAATAGAAAGCAAGTGGAGCTTGAAAATAATGCGAAAGATTATCTTTGCAAGCATACAACTCTCAAGTTAACTCCACGAACATGGCCTTAAACAATATAATCCCTTTCTTTGTTATTGATTCTTCAAGGAGCACACCACTTATGTTCCTGAGGGACGGAGATTTCCCGTTGTGCAAGTTGTCATAGTTGCACGTCTTTGAGACTCTTCCTTTTCAGTTGGCACATTTTGTTGATCTCTTCTGCTTCCTGGCAATCTCCTTCCATCCAATTGTAGCAAAGGACTCTTGAGCAAGAAAGACAAGAAGAAGTCGGAAGATGAATGGATCACGAGCAGATTGCTCTCAGAATCGAAATTGACTGTTGAACAAGTTTGATTATTTGTTGTGGTTTTCCTCCTCATTATTCATCGTTCAAACTAAGAGGGAAGGAAGGCACTGCTTCCTTCATTTTTAATTGCTTCGGAATTTGCCATGTATTCATTACCACTAGTTGGAACTTGCAAGTCGACGTATCATTTTCGAACCTCTGCATCTGCCCTTCGTTTCGTGGAGGCCTTCAATGCTTTTGTCAAATCTTGTTGCATCCAGTTTGCTGCCCATATGCTTGCACACAGTTATAAATGACCTGTGGCAATGTTATTTCCCTCTGTTCTAGCCCTGTATGTTATCATACAAGAGAGAATTGACCTGTAGTGTATTTTCTTGCCCCAAAATCTCCTAGTCCTTAGGGGAGTGTTCCGAAATTTCTGTTTGCAAGCCACTCCCATCTCGGCTATATTGTCGCAAATCCGGTTCAGAGAATCTCAAAAGCATCCAGCGACTACAGGTTTAGAAGAAGGTTGGATTTACATGTTTACCCATAACCGATTCCGTCACTTAGTCACGTTGGGGAAGATGCGAGAAAACATATGGGTGGCGAGCATCTATACGAAAAGTCATTCAGAACGAAAGTCACCTTTTTCCTTTTGTATTTCAGGTCAAGCTTATGAATCGAACATGGAGAGTCTTTTATTGCCACAAAGGAGAAACTCATCTGTTGCTCCATGTTATTGTCCAGTCTTTTGCTGCTTGAGTTGCTTCCGCTCACAAGTTGCTCCACGTTATGAATGATTGCTGGCTAAAAATTTTCAAAGATGGTTGCGAATCATCTCTAAATTTTATCTCCTTTGGTTCAGCGTCAAACTAATTCAACAGCACTGATCAAGCCGTCTTCAGATTCATGGTGTTGCTGCAACAAGGACTTCTTGGATGCAGTCACGATTAATATGCGTTGAAGTTTCTCTAGGCTTTCCATGATTCTCATGACGAAGTGTTCTTCAAAAAATAGACCTTCTTGTGTTCTCCCACGATGAAGCTTTAGATTCTTTGAATGCGACTTCATAAAAGAGTGTCTTCTTCGCAAGCGGTACTCGCTGGGCTGAAGTCTTGGGTTTCTTTTTGCAGAAGCATGGCTATGGTGACGAAGCAAACCTCTTCAAAAAATTGAGGCACTTCGCGAGCTCTTGCAAGGCTAGTTCTTCGTAGCTCCAGCTTTGAATGATACTCCATAAAAATGCTTGCGTTGTCACAGGTGCTCTGTCATTGTAATTTACCACCATCGTAATTGTTGCACAAAAATAGAAAGACGAAGGCTTCAAGAATCTGCTCCCAAATTCATGCTATTCTTCAAAGGCAGGTTGCAATAATCAGATCTCTCAAAGAATCAAGCCACTTCCAGCGCAAGAATTTTTCATTGCTCAAAGCCCTTGCTCAAAGCCCAAGCCTAGTGAAAGATACGAACCAATGGAAAGTGCATATTTCTTTCCAAGAATTAGCTTTGTTTTGTCACCTACCCAAGGAGTATTTGCACCATCATCAAATGTGTTCAAGGTAGAATCATCCCTCAACACTCAAAGATTATGCTTTGCCTACTATTGACAGAAAATAGAGTTGGATCATGGTTGGCAGATCGTAGTCGGAAGACAAAGAGCAATCCAAATATAGTTTCTTATCAAAGAACAGCATTCAACATTGGAATAGCAGCAAAGCTACATCTTTACCCTTTGGGAACATGGATAATTGTCCTCTAGATCAGCATAGGATCAGCCTTGATCTTGCCAAAAGAGATATGTAGGCTGAATCTTATCAGACATCAATCTGATTGTTACATATCAAGAACCATTACAAAGAAGATCCCAAAAGGAGTTATAACTGTCCACTATGGTTCTTTGTAATTGCCACTCATGTATATGACTTGTGACCTTCCAACTTCCACATGACTTTGACTTAGACTAGGTGCCTAAATACCCCTCAACAATCCTTCTCTAAGTCTCTGCTTTTATATGATGTTATGAATTGACAAATATATTTTGCCATAGTGGGAGTTGGTAAGAAGGATTATACCTTCTCAAAAAGATTTCCTAGACCCTTTAAATGCAATAAGTTGTGTGAATTCGTTGACATGGCAAACGTTGAGACTCGTGGCCATATAAGCTATATTGTTTCATTTGTTGCTAGCTCTTTATTGATTTGGGCATCAAGGTGTTCTACTTGCATCCCGCATAGTCAATTGCTCTGCCTCTAGTTCTCCTAACTCTAGGGTCCTTTGGTTTTGTGACATATCTCCTTGGCTTGCTGCATTTATTTGCTCATCACTATCACTGTCCAGAACCACCAGTAGTGGTCGATTTGGTGTTTACCTTTGGGTTGGTGATCCTAAATTCTATCCTTCTTTAGGTTGATTAATTGGGGAGGATTGTTGAGGTTGAGGTTTGTGCCGTTTGGCATGGTGTCACTTTGTCGATGGCGTTGTAGGCCTTTTTCCCATCTTAATGGACTGTTTTCACCCTGGCATTTCATACATGAATTAGGTCCTAGTTTGAAAGTGCCAATATAGTGCCATGTGCTAAGATTACATGTTTCTTTTGTGAGTGGCTGATGCATTTAACTTTTTTTGTGGTGGTGAGGGTGCTGTGTACGTGGGCCAAAGCAAGTATCTCTTGGGGCTTTTATTCATGCAATTTATTCATGGTGCTTGAAATGCGTGGGTGCGCTATGCATGACTAGTGAGGTAAGCATTCCTATATGCTTAATTTGCTAGGGAAATCATAGGGCAGTTAGGACTTGATCATCACCTCTGAGCCCTAGGTTGAAATCGATTGAAGCTACCTATATATGCGAAGATGTACATATGCTAGTGAGTGCTCATGATACAATCTAATCCTAACTATGGATGACTTGGGGCTCCCAAATCTTCATTATTATCGAGGATGGCTTGCATGTTCATGTAGTAGCATTGTCATGGCATGGTAGGTGACTAATCTGGTCTGTGTATGCTTCTCTAAATGATAGATTCTTTCTTTCAGGAATGCATGATCTCCCATACGTTCCTATACTGCTCTGCGTATGCTTGGTATTACAAATTTGAATGGGACCATAGCTTCAAGGCGATATACCAATTGAAAAGGTGTATCCCCACAGTACTGACCTTGAGTGTGGTTCGGTATGTCTATAAGGCTACATTTAGTTTCTCTGTCCAATCATAATGCTTTGGTTCTACTATCTTGGTGAGGACAATGCATAATATTTTGTTGGTGGATTTGGCTTGTCCATTCCCTTTGGGAATAGTAGGATGTGCTTTTTCTATGGATTACCATAAAGCCAGACACATCCGAATTGGGTGATCACATTCTTGTACAAGGACCTTGTTGTGCTTCTTGCATCTGTCTTTCTAACTGCTTTAGCTTCAACCCATTTGGTAAAGTAATCAGTGGGCCACTATGATGTAGCGTGCCTGTGTTCCCTTTGCTCTGCTGAATGTATGGGACCCACAAAATCAATCCTCCATTTTTCAAATGGTTTTTGTGCAACAATTGTTGTGAGGGGATTGAAGTCCTTATGTTGTGGTTTAGTAGTTTGTTGGCACATGTCACAACTTTTGACATATTCATACTCATCTTCCCAAAGTGTTGGCCACTAGTAGCTTGCGAGGAGGACTTTTCTTGTTGTTGCTTCCCCTTGGAAGTTTCCTCCTACAATGCCTTCATGGACTTCATGAAAGATTGGCATGATCTCATGTGGCATTAGACTTCTCCTTAAAACCTAGTCCTTGCCCATCTTGTATAGTTATCGTGCAATGAGTTGATTGGTGCAACTTTTAGAATTAGTTTTTAGGCATCCACTGCTTTCATTTTAAGGGGTGGTCTCATTGCCATTAAGCACCCAATGATGTCTACACACCAAACAGACACATCATCAATTTGAAATAATGCAGCATCTGGTAGGTCATCTTATATTCCTTCTGGCTCTTCTCCTATCCTCAATCGTGACATGTGATCGATAATGAAATATTGAGCTCCTTTTCTCACCACGATTTTGAAATTGAATTCTTGTAGCAATAGAAGCCATTGAGTGATTTGGCGTGTGGTACATGGCCGATTCACAAGATATAATAAGGCTTCATGATGTAGAATATAAAGTCAGTAGCCAATAGATAGTGCCAAAATTTCTTCACGCTATAGATCATCGCCAAAGCTTCTCTTTCTATTGTGGTGTAATTCACCTTTGCATCATTAGGCTGCCTGCTTGCAAAGTATACCGGGTAGTCTTTGTTGTGTTTTCCAGGTTGACATAACACGCTCCCTACTACATAGTTGGAGCCATCAGTATGTACATGAAATTCTATGTTCCAATTTGGTGCCATTAGGATAGGGGCTATGATCAATTGCCACTTGAGGGTCTCGAATGCTTATTCACATTCATCTATCCAGATGAAGTTGACTAGGAGATGATATAGGGGTCTTGTAACCAAGGCATACCTAAGTATGAACCTTCTATAGTATCTGGCATGGCCATGAAAACTTGGACACCCTTTGCATTTAGTGGGGGGGGAAGTTCCATGATGATGTTTATTTTGTCAATGTCAGTTGGCAACCCCATGTTAAGAGACTATGTGTCCCAAGACTGCTCCATGTGTGACTAGGAATTGGCATTTTAGAGCATTCAAAGAGATTCCATACTCCGTGCATTTCTTCAATATATTTCCAAGGCATTACAAGTGACCCTTTTTGCCTAAGTGTGTATGCATAAGTCATTGAGGAAGACTTGTAAGAACTTTTTGAGGAATTCCTTGAAGGTGGTGTACATGACCCTTTGAAAAGTTGATGGGGCATTACATAGGCCTAATGACATGACTTCGTATGCAAAAATGCCCCGTTCAATGGAAAATGTTGTCTTTCCTTGATCTGCAAGATCAATCTAGTTTTGGTTGTACCCGTTGAACCCATCCAAGAAGCTATACAGAGCAATCTAGTTTTGGTTGTACCTGTTGAACCCATCCAAGAAGCTATACACTTCAGATCTAGCTACCCTTTCTAATATTATTTCAGTCAATGGTAGGGGGTAGTGATTGGAATTCTTGAGATTCATTCATATTTTGAGCTTCTTGTTTTTCTTAGGAATAATCACAATTGGTGACACCCAATCAGTATGCTCGATCTCATAAATGAAACCGGCAACTAGTAACTTTTCTAGTTCTTCATAGACATGGGTGCCATACTTGGGATTTGTCCTATAGGGTCCACATACCTTAGGTTTGGATCCTTCCCTAATTGGTATGGTATGTACTACAACTTTAGGGGAAATCCCTTTCATTTCCTTGGAGGACCAAGCCATGCAATCTCTATATTCCATTAGGGCAATGCTTTTAATTCTTTTTCTTCTCCTAGAGTGAGCTGTTTGCCGATGTATACATACTTTTCTTCTTCTCCATCCAAGGCAAGATTCAATTTTCTTGTCTTGGCTCGTCCTTCATACAGTAGGGTATCCCCAATATTCACTGTTTTTGTGACCTCTGATTCCTTGACTGGCTCGGGCATTGCTATTGTTGCTTCTCCCCCGGGGTAGTTTTTGAATTAATCGGGAACTTCCCTTAGGCCTTCATGGCACTTTGAGGTGCTTACTTGGCTCTGCTAGCTCCACTGGATGTGGTGGAAGATGTTTGGTCCAATTGAGTTGTGTTCCCTTGCTCTTCTTTTTTGTTAGTATTCACCATTTCACTCTTCATTCTCACATTGGGTTTGAACTTGCAAAGTTTTTCGCTTTGTGAGACTAGCAATGGATTTTCAATAGGAGTCTGACTCCCAAGGAGCGATTCTTCAGCCATACATGCACCTTCAAGCCCTTTAGGATCCCATTGAAAATTTGGAGAATCTGGTGCTTTTGGGGGTTTAGTCAAATACAATTCCACCACTCTGGTCTGCATTCTTTTAAAGTGATTAAAGTGCTCTATCTTGGCCTTTTCGTGTTGTACACCCTCCTTATTTTTCCTTGATCGATTGCTATTGGCTAGTGCTGGAGGGTGTATCTTGGGGTATTCTATGGCTATGAGTGCCTATAGGATTGCTAAGTCATTGTCAAATACTTGGCCTTCCGAGGTGGCATTATTGGCTTGTGTTTCTAGGTCCTAATCAAAGTCTCCACTGTAACCATCAATGATGGCCTCTTCAGGATCACTGTCCCACTCGACACTTGCCATGAAGACTGGCACTTCCACCTCAGTCTTTTGATTTGTCATCCCAAATTGGTGCTTCTAGTTAGATCATTTGGGCATCCACATCTGGCAATATTGGATGTGTTGTTTTACAGTTATCTATTTTGGCCAATGCTTGTATCCAATTGTTGATGAAGTGTCTTCAATATTTCTGGGAATAGTGGGTTTGATTTCCCTTGTTTCCAAATGATCTTGACAGTGGTTTCTCTGTCTTGGATTATGATTCAATTAGTTCCCCAATCATGGAGTATCGAAGCTTCACGAAGACATGGTCTTCCTAACAATATTTGGTATGCCATGGATCCCTTGGGAAGATCCAAGATAGTAAATTGGAGAGTGAACGTAACTACAATTTTTGTTGGCACATTGTCGGTCGATGATGCCTAGTGACTCTATTGTCTTCCCAACAATATTTGGTATGCCATGGATCCCTTGGGAAGATCCAAGAGAGTAAACTGGAGAGTGAACCTAACTACAATTTTTGTTGGCACATTGTCGGTCGACGATCCCTAGTGACTCTATTATAGTGTGATCGGCTAGGTAGATGTTGAATGTAGCCTTCTGCATTAGAGTAAGGCTTGTTAACCGATTGGTTAACAATATGCCACTGTCGGTTAGCAATGTCATTTGAAGGATGATGGCAAGTTCGTAGAGCTAGGATTGTGCCTTGGAGCTAGATGGACCCAAGAGGATGGTCAAAGTATGAGAAGAGAGAGTGGTATAAAGAGATTAAGTTTGGCCCTCCCTTCCAAAGGTGACATGTATAAAAGGCTAAGTGGTTGACTTTGGTCTTCATTGTTGGATGCACAAGTTTGGAATACAAGCTCCCTCTTCTCTTCCAAGAGTGTTTTTGGGTCCTCTCTTGTTTCCTTTGTAGTGCCTTTGTGTTTGCCACTCCATCCCCATTCATTCTCCTCTTCTCCTCCCCTTCTCCCTCTCTTCTCCCCTCTCCCCTTTCCCTCTTTCTCTCGTGAAAACACATTGCAACAATCTGGGAGCCACTTGATTGACACTTGCAGATGGCTCGCGCTTTGCATTTCTCTCACAAGTAGTAGCTTGGAGTGGAGGCTCCATCGTTATTCCTTGAAGATCCCAATGACATGTGAGTCACCGTCAAGACCACACAAGGCCCCATTCTTCATAAAGATCTTTTGCTAAAATTTTTACACCAGCGTTGCCGTCCACTATTGCAGGGTATTGGCCAAAGACTTTATGCGCCATCAGGATGGTTACTTTTTTTATGTCATCTCTAGCACCAAATTTTACTGAAATAACCTTATCTTCTTCTTCAGGTGGAGGGAAGTATTGTGAAGATTCTATCCATTCGTTGTGTTAGGGGATAACTAGGCACTTGTAGTTAGATCTAGTCCTAAGCAGTACTTGCAGGGGTTAGTTGCATAGTCAGCATCCTAAAACAGTTATTCAATTATATATGCATGTAACTACTAGACTTGTTAGTACGAGTCCTGTTAGTCGGGCAGAATTCAGAGATGAATCGGATTACAATGATGCTATTTTTATCAGTTCCACTCTAATCTTTTACTGTAATCCGACAATGATAAATGAATGGAGAACGCTTTTTGATTTGTATATGCTATTTGCAACGTATTACTGAATTATAATAAGTTCCAACTTCTATCTGGTTGTATTCCGATTCAGTGTTAAGGCTGTTGATGGAAGTGTTTGCTGTAGAAGTGCTCTAGGTATTGTTGAGATATCGAGCTCCACTCGCGATATGCCAGGGTGACTGTTGTGCATTTATGTCACCGACTTGTTAGCTGGAGATGCGGTTGGTACACCGCCCACGAATAATAGCTGGATGACAGCTATCCTTATCTACTCTAGTTTGTGGCTCAGTTAGTATGCCACCTTAGTTAGTTGAGTTTGGTTTGAGACCCACATATAGGGTTCTTCTATTTTCTTTGTACTAGAGTTCTTTTGGCTTTCACAACTAAGAAGAGGAAAACTGTTTTCAGCCTCCACCTTTGTGTGTATTCCCCCAATTGTTCATGTGAGAAAGCCGCAAGTGAGACTCCTTCCCTCTCTCCCACTATCTTCACAGGTATAACCACCCTGAACACCTTGAAACTCTCCTACATTATAGGGCAATTTCTCAATAAGGTTCCAATTGGCATTGTGATGGGGTAGCTTATCAAGCTGGCTAGTGCGGTACTGTCTAATTGGGGATGTTTTGCTTGTTGCTTTCTTATCCTTTGGAAGTTGTTGGGATCAATCACTGTGTGAAAGCTGGGTGATGAAGGTGCTCTAACCTCTGTTGTTGCCATCTTGTCTGTTGTACCCATTGCTTCAAGGCTTGATAACGAGCTTTCTCAGTTTCAACATTGGGGTATGCTTCCTTTGCTTCTTGGGTGGCACTTTCCATAGATGTGCTGCGCATGGGTTGTGGGATTGGCATTGTTTATTTTGCTAGAGGGTGATTTTCTTTTTGAGTGGAATGGAGTTTTTTCCGTGCCACTTCTTTCTACTACCTTGTTATGATTAAGATTGGTTGTGACACCATACACTATGTAGCCACATTGTGACACCACACACTGTGTAGCCACACTGTGATTTTTGACACTAATCATCCCCAAGGGTACATCAAGTTTTATTTCCTTGGTTGGTTGAGGCTTTGCTATTAGTGGGTAGTCCATGCATGCATGCCCAACTCCACACTCTTTGCACATAGGTTGAAATGTAATGGGGTTACCCTTATGTAGGCATTCCACAATGCGGTGGTTTTCCCCACAACTAAAACACTTGATGGGTGTTCGATATGTGGTTGGCCTTACTTGATTTGCATATACAAGAATGAGTCCTTTTGTACCTTCCATGTACATTGGGTACTTATGTCCATACTCATATTGTGGTTCCACTTCTTCAAGTTGAAGTTGTTGCACTGGAACTACTGGAGCAAGATTGGTGGCTCAAGGATACTGCAGAGGATTGGGATTTCTCAATAGTTGAGGGACTTTTGTCCTCATCGGAATGAGATTGAGCTGTGGCACATTGGGTGCTATTGTTGGCTGCATATATACTGGGATTGGTGCCAATTGATATTGTTGGGGTTGGGGTTGTGCAACCCTCATATTCTAGAAGCAGGTGTTTATCTCATGGCCTCCAACATTGCAAATGGCACACCATAATCTTGGGGGTTGATCCACTTCTGGTGGGCTAAGTCAATTCCTTAGGATTGGTGGCCATGTGATTGGCCATACAGTGTGAGCACGATACATTTGAGAGTGCTCTCAACGGAAGCAAGAACGGAAGAAGGAGAGAGAGAGACAGAGAGCCACACAAGTTTTGGTGGGTGCAGAACCACCCTAATCTTCTTTTTCATTCATTTATATATGTCTTTGAGTATTGTACATAACCGGGGTAAAGGCACAGTGACCTTTAACCCCCACAACCTCCCACTTAAAGGACAATGTGCCTTTAAGGGAGAACAACCAGTGAGCATACTATCCAATGCCCATCAATACACGATAATACTCAAACCGCTGACTAGGCAGACTCTTCGTCAGCATATCTGCAGGGTTATCATCTGTATGAACCTTGACAAGCTCTATGCGCTTGTCCTCAAGTACCTCCCTGATGAAATGGTACCTGACCTCAATGTGTTTGGTCTTTGCATGAAAGACCGGATTCCGTGCTAGCTGAATAGCACTCATGGAATCACTATGCAATGTCGGTACACCTGTATGAATCCCTAAATCTCCCACTAGCCGATCAAGCCATATAGCCTCCTTGCAACCCTCTGTGGCTGCAACATACTCAGCCTCTTTGGTAGACAAAGCAACGCACTTCTGTGCACGAGACATCCACGACACTGCACCACCTGCAAAGGTGAACACATAACCAGAAGTGGATCTCCTACTATCCACATGCCCTGCATAGTCTGAATTTGTGTACCCAAGTACACGCATGTCTCCTTTACCAAAGCAGATGCACATCTCCTTGGTACCCTTCATGTACCTCATGATGCACTTAACTGCCTCCCAATGCCTCTTTCCTGGATTAGCCATATACCGGCTAACAACTCCCACTGCAAATGCAATGTCTGGTCTAGTAGCTATCATAGCATACATAAGACTCCCAACTGCTGATGCATAAGGAACCTTGGCCATCATGGCCCTCTCCTCTTCTGATTTGGGACTATCTGTATGACTCAGTTTCACATATGGAGGCAATGGAGTACTCACTGCCTTCCCCCCCTCCATATTGAAACGCTGCAATACTTTTGTAACATACTCTTTTTGTGAAAGCCAAAGGAGTTTCCTACTCCGATCATGCGTGATGCGCATACCAAGAATATGACCTGCAAATCCCAAATCCTTCATATCAAAGGCCTCATGCAACTTTGCCTTTAATGCATCTAGCTCATAAGTATATTTGCTAACCAATAGCATATCATCCACATATAGTGCCAAGATTATCAGGCTATTATCCTTAGCCCTTTTAGTGTAGAGGCAGTGATAAATTTCACTCCTTCTAAAACCCTGGGACCGAATGAAAGCATCAAACTTCTGATACCATTCTCTAGGTGCTTGCTTAAGACCATAGAGACTCTTTTTCAGCTTGCAAACTAAATGCTCTTTGCCCTTTTCTTCAAAGCCTTCCGGCTGCACCATGTAAATTTCCTCATGCAAATCCCCATGCAAGAAAGCTGTCTTGACATCCATCTACATAAGCTCCATATCCTCTGATGCCACTAGTCCAAGCATGCATCTAAGTGTGGTCATCTTCACAACCGGAGAGAATATCTCATCAAAGTCCACACCCTTCTCTTGCTTGAACCCTTTAGCGACCAAACGGGCCTTGTACCTAGGCACATCATCACCTGTGACCTTCATCTTGTAGACCCATTTACATGGCAATGCATTCTTTCCATGTGGCAAAGAAACCAAGTCCCAAGTCTTCTTCTTCATAAGTGAACTCATCTCTGATTGCATAGCATACTCCCACTTGCGTTGATCCTCACACATCATAGCCTCTCTATAGCAAGAAGGCTCCCCGCAATCAGTAAGTATCACATAGTCTACCCCTGGAACAAACCTATCAGGCGGTGTAGACACTCTAGATGATCTTCTCAAGGGCATTTCAGCTTGCTGTCCCATTTGCATATCAGCCACATTTGGCTCATCATTTCCACCAATAGATGATCCATCATCTACCCTTGATTGTATACCTGTGGGAGTACTTTGTGGCACCATTTCTTGCACATTTGGTGCATGGACAGCTTGCTGTCTATCAACATATGTAGGTGGATTCACATCCTGGAAAGTGATTCTCCTCATTTCCACATCCCTCATGGGTGCCTTATGCATCTTCTTCTCATTGAAGACCACATCATGGCTGCGTATGATCTTCTTTGCTTCTGGATCCTAGAGACGATAGCCCATCTCTCCACTTTCACCATAACCCAGAAAGATGCATTTCCTAGACTTAGGATCTAGCTTCTTTCGAAGCTCTTTTGGCACATGTGCATATGCCTCACACCCAAATATATGCAAATGAGAGTAAGAGGGCTTCTTGCCACTCCATGCCTCTTCAGGAATACACCATCCAAACTCTTACTAGGTGATCTATTGATCACATGCACTGCAATCTTCATTGCCTCAGCCCAAAAACCACCAGAAAGACTTGCATTGGAAAGCATGCATTGCAACCTTTCTTGAATGGTACGGTTCATCTTTTCTGCAACTGGATTTTGCTCTAGAGTACGAGGGGATGTGAGCTCCCTCTTAATGCCACGTGTATCACAGAAATGCTGAAAGTCATGAGAGAGATACTCTCCACCATTGTCAGTCCGTAGGCATTTAAGCGTTCTACCTAACTGATTCTCAACCAAGGCCAGCCATTTCTGAAATACCTGGAACACATCACTCTTCCGAGCTATAGCATAAGCCCACACTTTCCTAGTTGCATCATGAATGAATGTCACATAGTATTCAGCCCCGCCTAATGACCGTGTAGGCATGGGACCACATACGTCTGAATGCACCAAATCAAGCATTTCAAACTCTTTCTTTCCCCTTCTTTTATGGGCTGATTTAGTCTGCTTCCCATAGAGACAATGCTCACAAAATTCAAAATCAGAGAAACTCAAATGCGGTACATAACCCAAATGGCATAAGAGTTTCATTCCATTCTGGCTCATGTGCCCCAACCTGCAATGCCACAAAGAAGTGCTTGGCTGCTCGGTTATTGCAACAACATGATCAAATACCCCTGATACATGTAAAGGATACAAAGTCCCACACTTGGCACCCCTGGCTAAAAGCTCAGAGCCCTTCTGAATTTTCCAACTTTGAAAGCCAAAGTGGTGTGAAAACCAGCATCATCTAGCTGACCCACTGAAATAAGACTCTTGGTCAGCTTAGGCACATGTCTCACATGTTTCAAAACAAATGCAGACCCATTTGCAAAAGAAAACTTTATGTCACCTGCTCCCACTATGTCACATGCATAGTCATTTCCAAGATGCACACAACCTGTCTTTCCACTATCATAAGTGGAGAACCATTCCCTATGGGGAGTAACATGGAATGAAGCACCAGAATCCAAAATCCAATCCTGGGAATATGCATCATCTGAAGTGGTAAGCAACTCTGCAGATAAAGTAGACATGAAGAGAACATCATTGTCACTATCATGTGTGACTGCATTGATCTCCTCGATCTTCACTTTTCCTTTGTCCTCCCTTGGACTCTCTTCCTTTTGATTTGCACCCCAATTTGCATTCTTTTTCTTATCCTTTTGCTCTCTTTTCAGCTTGTAGCAATCCTTTTTCATATGGCCCTTCTTGCCACAGTGGTAACACTCAATGTTTCGTGCCCTGGATTTGCTACGAGACTTCCCCCTTTCTTGGGACTTCCCCCTGAACTGTGATCTGCCCCTTTGCACATTTAAGGCTGCATCCTGCTTGTTGCCATCCATAGACTTCCGTCTAATCTCCTTGGCCAACAAGCTACCCACAACATCATCAAATTTCAGTACTCCACCAGGTGCAAAGTTACTGACAGCTGTACGGAAGGTATCCCATGAGGATGGCAATGAACATAAGAGAGCATAGCACTATCAGTGCATCACCAGCAATGTGTCAAAGCTGTCCCTCAGCATAAAATAGCATCCATGTGCAAAGCGTCCATAAAAATAGCATCCCACAAGGCAATTTGGGCCTATCAACGCATCCAACAAGGACCGCAATGCATCCAAATGGCCTATAAATCATCCACTGCAACCCAATGCATACAACGAATGAGCGCACACTACTCAAACTGCAACCAGAGTGATCTGCATAAGGTATGCTCAAGAAATCATAGTCCCATGGTAATGAGCGCTACTGAGATGCCTCAAAACATGGGCGCCATTGCATAATCGGACTCAACAAGAAAATATGCAAATATCTCTCTTCTGCCAGAACTCCAAAATCCCAACCGATGAGTGAGAAATGGGAGTCAACACTTATCCACTGCCATGTGGCATAAATCTAAGGTTTCAAAACCTTAGTATGAAAAAATGCATAACAGAGAGACGGAATCGAATACACAGAGATCTATAACTCTGAAAATCCTCCACCGAATTGTGCAAGAACTGATAGGTAGGGGTTTTTGGGCGTCTGGAACGCAATGGGACAAACGGTTTTGGAAATGTGGTCTCAATCACTGGGTCCAACACATGGGCTGAAAAACGTTTTTGGAAACAGAGCTGTTTGTAAACTCCACCAGAGTGCGAATGATGAGCAACATAGATGTTTTCGGACCTCCTGAGTCCACCGGAACTGACAGATCTGCAAATGGTTGCTCCAAACTTGAGTTCCAACACCCGGGCAAAAAACGCAGGAACTGACACAGTGAGTCAGAAATCCAATGAAATGATCCCAAATTCAAGAATGAAGGTGTTTCCAAGCTCCTGAAGTAATGTGGACACCAAAAGCAAGCAACAGTTGCCTCTACAAGTCAATATGGAGTCTGTCATCGAACGGAACAGGGAAAAGCTTAAAAAACGACTTTTTCTTTGAAAGCTCTTAACAGGCTCTCAAAACCACTTCACAAAGCCAAAGTGACTTTTCCAAAGGTTCCTCCAAGGTCTCTACACACTCGGATGGAAGTAAAGTCACCCACAAGGCTTCCCACAAAGCTTCTCCTTCCTCCCACAGAGCTATTGAGCTTCAAGCATTCACGCACGCTTAGCTAGATCACTCGGGCTCTGATACCAGTTGAGAGTGCTCTCAACGGAAGCAAGAATGGAAGAAGGAGAGAGAGAGACAGAGAGCCACACAAGTTTTGGTGGGTGCAGAACCACCGTAATCTTCTTTTTCATTCATTTATATATGTCTTTGAGTATTGTACATAACCGGGGTAAAGGCACAGTGACCTTTAACCCCCACAACATTCTCTCTCCGTGGGTACTATAGTGGCTAAGAGACGTGCAACTTTTTCTCAATGGCATGCATCATTTCATCTTTTACTCTTAGGAAAATGACTTCCACTTTGTCCTCAGTGGTGTGGTCCTTGTTGGAAGTGCTTCCCTTCTTCAAAGATTTTTTGTTGCAATGACTTGATTTATAGTCACCGCTATCGCTGTCAGAATTGGTCATGCCATCCTCAATGTCAATTGCAACTTCATGAGTGTCGCTAAAATGTGCATAGCTGCTGCTGACTTTTTTCATGTCCTTGTGAATGGAATTTTTTTAGTCTAGAGATGAACCATGCTATGAGGTACTTGTCATTCAGATAGGGAACACACTTTGCTATTAATCTTTCATTCTTCCTAAGTATGTTATGACCTTTTCTTTCTTGCGCATTTCCATATTTCCTAGTTGAAGTGTGGGGTCATCTTGTTGCCTTTTTGTTTGGAACCTCTTTTTGAACTGCTAGGATAGCAGTGCCCATGTGGCTCTTTCTCCTACGAGAAGGTTAAGGTACCATTCTGCGGCCTCATTGATTAGTGCCATCGAAAACTAGGTGGCTTTTGTTTCATTTGATTGATCGCTTCCAACACAACATGATACGTTAAAGAGTTGAAGGAACTTGTTAGGATCCCCCCGTCCATTGTACTTTGGCTTTTCCAAATTGCCAAAGTGTCTTCTCCCATTGTTGTTGTTGTGTCATTGATTGAAGTAATCTTCAAGATGTAGATCGTCGTTTTCTATTTCTTCTTCAATCCTTAGGTCCTCCATGCTGCTTGTCAATGGTGAGAGGTTGAATTCTTAGAGAGTGTCGAGGCTAGAAGAAAGTTCACAAAAGTATGTAGGTCATAGTCTTTGGCCAGATCTGAGGTGCATACATAATGCTTAATTGAATATCTAAAGTGACTGCATCTCACTTTGAAATCTGCAATTGATTTTGACCTTAATAGCCCAAAAATGACAAAAAATATGCAATCGATGGGTTGAAATCAGTGCCTAAATAGTGGCAACTACTGAGATTCAAAACAATGGTAACAAGACTTGAAAATTTTTCTTTGATATAGGTCTTTGTGTGCATGAAATTTGAGTTAGAACTGGGTGCGATTTGGCCTACAAATGGCCAAGATAAGAGCCCTTGAAGAAGGGGCAAAAATAGGTGATTTTTTGATAAAGGTTCCTTTTTTTTTCTTTGTGTGTGTGGAGGATTGGTTAACCTAACCTAATGTCCCTAACTACCTAGGACTTGGATCCCTCTTTTTTTTGGGGGGGGGACTCTAACCTAACCTAATATACTTCAGTTAGTTTGACTAACCTAAGGGTTAGTGAGTCCTACCCTAACACTCTCTTTGTCTCTCTCTCTCTCTCTCTCTCTCTCTCTCTCTCTCTCTCTCTCTCTCTCTCTATTCTCTCCCCTATTCTATCAGTGGCGGTGTGGATTATAAATGCTGAATTAATGGTATTGGCAAAGATGGTGGCAAAAGGGTGCTCTACAGGTGCAAGTGGTGGCATGCATGCGTGAGGGGTGGGGAAAGCGACGCACCATTCACGGATGGTGGCAGAGCATACAATGCCCAAGTGGCGTGTGACACTTGAGGGCCGATAACCGAGGACATACAATGCCTAAGACCCGGCATCCAAGGGTGTGCGGCACCCAAGTGGCACACAATTGATGGCGTGCAATGCCTGAGGCCCAGCATTTGATGGAGCCTGGTGCTTGAGGCCCAGTGTGGGCGTGCAGAGCTTAGTTTGTGCAAAGAGTTAGGGAGGGGGAAGTAGAGAGAGGTGAGGGGAAGGTGGAGAGAGGAGGGGGTGGAGAGAGAAGAGGGTGGAGGGGGAGAGAAGGGTGTTGAGAGAGGTAAGGGGAGGAGTAGAGAAAGGGGAATGGAGTAAGGTAGAGAGAGGGTGTGAGGAGGGGGTGGAGGGTGGAGGGAGATGGGGGTTGGAGGGGTGGAGCGGGTAAGGGGATGATGGGAGGTGGAGATGTGGTGGTGGAGATGGAGGGGGGCGGCTTGACTGAAAAAGTGGTGGTCAGGGATGTTTTTATCGAAGGTATAGAAAGATAGTATTATAATATACTGGCAAAATTTTTCATAAATTATTTTTAAAAGTTTCAAAGAATTGGCAAATTATATCTTTTATTATAATTTTTGTTTCAAAACTTGGCTAAATATTCTAGAGCATTTGAAAAACTTTCAATTTTCACAAATATACTAAAAACTAGTTATATTGAAAATTCTGTCATTTCCATTCTACATAATTTCAAAATACATGAAATAGCTAGCATTTAGGATGCTGTAGAGTATGCAAAACATAAAATTGTTTAAGGATAATGAATATCCTTCAAATTGAATGGGGGAAGAAAATTCTCAAAGTTTAGTTTAAATAGTCCAAAAAAGCTAATTATAGCCTTTTCTTTTACAGCTTGACTTCCAGAGTGCTAATGCTCTATCATACGAAAAGCTACTGACATCATAAGAACAAGAGTATAATCTCAAGCTAAGATCTAAGTTATCATCTAGCTTATTACGAAGCTTATTCTTCAAGTAACTAAGAGTACTAAAACACCTTTCATCCTCAACTGAACCAAGAATAAAGGTTTGACATAAATTTGCAAGCTTGAAGTACTCAGAAATGTTATCTTGTAGGAATGTACTGCGAGAGAGCTCGTTCCAAAGCCAAACCATTGAACCTTGCATTTGAACATTTTCCATTAAATTACTTTGCTGGTGCATGACCTCCAAAAAGGGAAGACTGTGAATAAAGCTTTCCAAAATCCAACAAACCATTGTACTTTATATTGTCCATGTCAATGCCCCGTCCAAAGTTTTTTTTGAGAGCATCCAAATGATTCTTTAGACCTGCTTTGATACTTTCATAAGATCCATTGACCCAAAAATGTGAAAATATGATGGTAAATGCTTCCATTAGGTCATTTCGTGAAAACCTACTTCTGATCTCATCTACCACTGCACTTGCAACTTCACTAAGGGCATTTTTCACTGTTTGTACTTTCTTTAAAAAAGCCTCTTTTTTAATGTATTGTAGTCTTTTGTGTTGTTTGTTTTCTCTCGTCATCCTGAAAACTTGATTGTTTGCACGAAGGCAAACATATCCTTCCTGGTCACATGTTAAAAGAGAGGAATCCCCATCTAGGTCTATTAAACTTTTCCAATCTTTAAACAATTTCTCGTCTTGAAAACTGGAGCTACTTCTTATCGTATGCTGTTGTTATACTCAAATTAGTGAGTTTTATTGCCTTGACTTATTCATTGATATAAATATCCTTCGCTTGAGACATTTTACTCAACATATTCATTTTGTCTAAAAGTGGAATAATTCCACACAATCCCAATATCGAATCTATGTTGGTCAGTTTATAATATAAAATATCTACCTTTTCAACCTCTGCTTCTACCTCCATATGCATTAAATAGACCAAAGTCTTGTATTCATCCCATAATATTTTCACTGGCTGAACCAAAGATATCCATCTAGTATCCGCATTCTTCAAAATCTTCCTCCCTTTTGTACCCACTGCTTCTGCAATAACTCTAAATTGATTGTATCTTTTGGACTCTTGCAAAAGTAAGAGTAGCTTTTTTAAACCAAAGTCTTGATTCGTTGTACTGATGGAAATGTGGATACAACTTTGTAAGCTAGATTTGTGCGATGAGCCATACAATGTATCACAACATAGTAAGGAGCATATTTTGTTTCTATTTGTACAGAGACACCATTCTGACAACCTTGCAAGACTAAAGCACCATCACATGCAAAACAAACAAGTTTCTTGACCATGTCAGACTCTATCACGCCTCCATACTCTTTTAAAGCTTGGATCAAAACTTGCACTAAGTTATTAGCATTGGATTCTGAATCAAGTTTGTGTACATGTAAAAAATATGGTTTTCTCTTATTGTTTTCTACCACGTACAAATGCATTCCCAACCACAATGTAGTATCCACAGGTGTGTACTCATCTAATGACACACAAAAAAAGTCTACAAGTTTTAAAGTCTCCTTTAAATCATCAATTATGACTTGGTTCATGTGGTTAGCCATATCTATTGCGCTACTCCTTGACCAATGCATGCTTGCTAAATTAGGAACATCCAAAAATTGAAGATATGATTGGTAATCCGAGAAATCTATCGGTGAGTGGCCTTGCTTCAATATTTGCATGATAGTTGAGAATTGCACTATCTTTTCTCTATCAACCTGATCATCGATACATTCCCAATGCTTTTTCAATGATCCTTCACTTTTATTTCTTCTAGACTCTTGTGCAAGTAAGAACTTATTATACTCATTCTCATTTTTTAAATGGCGGTTATTTTCCTTGTCCCATTCTTTGATCACTTTCTTTTCATTACTTGTATCTTCTATAGTCTTGTAAACCTTCCCACAATGCTTCTCAATCGTATCAATCTTCAACTGTAAGTGTGCCTCCTTTTTCCTTGCCCAGGTGCATATTTTACAAATGGCCCACTTTGGTGCATCCCCAATGTCCACTTGTTCTATGTCTAACCAAGGATATTTGGCTACCCAATCTTCTTGAAAGTTCCTACGAATATCCCAAGCTCTCTTTCTCTTCTGCTTACTTGATGCTTACTTGAAGAGTTGCAATTTTGTGATGCATTCTCAATGGCTTCTTCAGTTGGTGCTGACATTGATGATACTATTTTTGACATTTTTCCACTTTCCAATCCAGTTAAATCCACTACCTCATTATTTGTCAATGATGTGCCAGCTGATGAATTTTCAATTCCAAATGCATTCCCTTGATTATAGTTTTGTGATCCTGTCTTCCATGCTTCCAAGACTTGAAAACTCAAATCCCTGTTAAAACTATCATTGTTAAGCAGTGATCTAGAACATTGATTTCTAGCATGATGCATTGTGCCCAAAGCATGTTTAGGAGTCCCATAAAATGCATCATGATTCATGGATGATGAACTTGAGAGTAAATTCTCTGGTGTACTTGATGTTGTAAACATGTTTATATTAGTGCCCAATGATGTAGAAGGTAATAAGAAAGATGTCATTTTTGTATTTTTCTCCAATGCTTGAATTTCTTCTTTCTTCCCATGATAAGTACCTGTTTCAAAAATTATGTCTTTATTAGTTGAGCATAAAATAGAACATAATTTCTTTTCTCTAAACACATGCTGAAAAAATAACATAATACTTCTTAACCCTTTATAAAATTATGTGCACTTCAAGTGCATTGCAAATCAAGTATAACACATCTTCCAAGAGAAGAAATACTTTAATTTATTTTCATACAAATCTACTATATGAATACAAAATGAATACAAGTCCACCACATGAATACAACAACAAGATATTTTTGTAAGAGAGTATATTTTCTATGTTGTTAACTTCAAAGCAACATTCATCTCATCAAGGGGCCGCATTGCTAGACTTGCATTACATCCAAATGTTGATAGGATACTATAGGTATTCATAAGTGCTGTTCTCTCTATAGAATTCTCAGTCATCATCTTTTCAAAGGCATGTTTTTTAATACACTTTAATAGTGCACTATCAGGCATGTGGTGAGATAGTTCAAAATACCCAACCGCATCTTCCCAAAACTATATAATCTCTATAGTTATCCATCCTAATGCATATATGTCTAACTAACGGCTATACATGCCTCTCCTAGAAAAACATTGAAGCTCAGGTGCAAGCCACTTCTTTCGTGCATGCTCTTACTCTTTCTTATGCTTCCTTTGTGTAAATTGTTGGTCAGCAGTCTCTAGAGATGTCTTCTTCATACCCTTAAAAGCTTTTCTAGTCTTTGAAGAAACTAGTGCCATCCCCTAATCAATTATGCCAACTCTACATGCACCATTTGCTATGAAATCTAATAGAATGTTACCAGGATGTAAGTCTGTATGAATCCATTGACCCTTATGTAACCTTGCTAATCCAACAATGAGTGCACATATAATGTGGTGCACATTTGAACTAAAGTAGTTAATTTTCTCTATTTTCTCCTTTGCGCATGCTTAATGAAACCGAGCCAAGACATTCCCAATGTTGCTCTCTACCCATAGCATAACATCTGAGAGTGATCTCAACGGAAGCAAGAACGGAAGAAGGAGAGAGAGAGACAGAGAGCCTACACAAGTTTTGGTGGGTGCAGAACCACCCTAATCTTCTTTTTCATTCATTTATATATGTGTTTGAGTATTGTACATAACCGGGGTAAAGACACAATGACCTTTAACCCCCACAACCTCCCACTTAAAGGACAATGTGCCTTTAAGGGAGAACAACCAGTGGGCATACTATCCAATGCCCATCTATACACGACAATACTCAACCGTTGACTAGGTAGACTCTTCGTCAGCATATCTGCAGGGTTATCATCTGTATGAACCTTGACAAGCTCTATGCACTTGTCCTCAAGTACCTCCCTGATGAAATGGTACCTGACCTCAATGTGTTTGGTCTTTGCATGAAAGACTGGATTCCGTGCTAGTTGAATAGCACTCATGGAATCACTATGCAATGTCGGTACACCTGTATGAATCCCCAAATCTCCCACTAGCCGATCAAGCCATATAGCCTCCTTGCAACCCTCTGTGGCTGCAACAACATACTCAGCCTCTGTGGTAGACAAAGCAATGCACTTCTGTGCACGAGACATCCACGACACTGCACCACCTGCAAAGGTGAACACATAACCAGAAGTGGATCTCCTACTATCCACATGCCCTGCATAGTCTGAATCTGTGTACCCAAGTACACGCATGTCTCCTTTACCAAAGCAGATGCACATCTCCTTGGTATCCTTCATGTACCTCATGATGCACTTAACTGCCTCCCAATGCCTCTTTCCTGGATTAGCCATATACCGACTAACAACTCCCACTGCAAATGCAATGTCTGGTCTAGTAGCTATCATAGCATACATAAGACTCCCAACTGCTGATGCATAAGGAAACTTGGCCATCATGGCCCTCTCCTCATCTGATTTGGGACTATCTGTATGACTCAGTTTCACATATGGAGGCAATGGAGTACTCACTGCCTTCCCCCCCTCCATATTGAAATACTCTTTTTGTGAAAGCCAAAGGAGTTTCCTACTCCGATCACGTGTGATGCGCATACCAAGAATATGACCTGCAAATCCCAAATCCTTCATATCAAAGGCCTCATGCAACTTGGCATTTAATGCATCTAGCTCATAAGTATTCTTGCTAGCTAATAGCATATCATCCACATATAGTGCCAGGATTATCAGGTTACTATCCTTAGCCCTTTTAGTGTAGAGGCAGTGATCAATTTCACTCCTTCTAAAACGCTGGGACCGAATGAAAGCATCAAACTTCTGATACCATTCTCTAGGTGCTTGCTTAAGACCATAGAGACTCTTCTTCAGCTTGCAAACTAAATGCTCTTTGCCCTTTTCTTCAAAGCCTTCCGGCTGCACCATGTAAATTTCCTCATGCAAATCCCCATGCAAGAAAGCTGTCTTGACATCCATCTGCATAAGCTCCATATCCTCTGATGCCACTAGTCCAAGCATGCATCTAAGTGTGGTCATCTTCACAACCGGAGAGAATATCTCATCAAAGTCCACACCCTTCTCTTGCTTGAACCCTTTAGCAACCAAACGGGCCTTGTACCTAGCCACATCATCACCTGTGACCTTCATTTTGTAGACCCATTTACATGGCAATGCTTTCTTTCCATGTGGCAAAGAAACCAAGTCCCAAGTCTTATTCTTCATAAGTGAACTCATCTCTGATTGCATAGCATACTTCCACTTGCATTGATCCTCATGCATCATAGCCTCTCTGTAGCAAGAAGGCTCCCCGCAATCAGTAAGCATCACATAGTCTACCCCTGGAACAAACCTATCAGGCGGTCTAGACACTCTAGATGATCTTCTCAAGGGCATTTTAGCGTGCTATACCACCTGCATATCAGCCACATTTGGCTCATCATTTCCACTAATAGATGATCCATCATCTACCCTTGATTGTATACCTGTAGGAGTACTTGGTGGTACCATTTCTTGCACATTTGGTGCATGGACAGCTTGCTGTCTATCAACATATGCAGGTGGATTCACATCCTGGAAAGTAATTCTCCTCATTTCCACATTCCTCATGGGTGCCTTATGCATCTTCCTCTCATTGTAGACCACATCATGGCTGCATATGATCTTCTTTGCTTCTTGATCCCAGAGACGATAGCCCATCTCTCCACTTTCACCATAACCCAGAAAGATGCATTTCCTAGACTTAGGATCTAGCTTCTTTCGAAGCTCTTTTGGCACATGTGCATATGTCTCACACCCAAATATATGCAAATGAGAGTAAGAGGGCTTCTTGCCACTCCATGCCTCTTTAGGAATACCACCATCCAAACTCTTACTAGGTGATCTATTGATCACATGCACTGCAGTCTTCATTGCCTCAGCCCAAAAACCACCAGAAAGACTTGCATTGGAAAGCATGCATTGCAACCTTTCTTGAATGGTACGGTTCATCTTTTCTGCAACTGGATTTTGCTCTGGAGTACGAGGGGATGTGAGCTCCCTCTTAATCCCACGCGTATCACAGAAATGCTGAAAGTCATGGGAGAGATACTCTCCACCATTGTCAGTCCATAGGCATTTAAGCATTCTACTTGACTGATTCTCAAGCAAGGCCAGCCATTTTTGAAATACCTGGAACACATCACTCTTCCGAGCTATAGCATAAGCCCACACTTTCCTAGTTGCATCATCAATGAATGTCACATAGTATTCAGCCCCGCCTAATGACTGTGTAGGCATGGGACCACATAAGTCTGAATGCACCAAATCAAGCTTTTCAAACTCTTTCTTTCCCCTTCTTTTATGGGTTGATTTAGTCTGCTTCCCATAGAGACAATGCTCACAAAATTCAAAATCAGAGAAACTCAAATGCGGTACATAACCCAAATGGCATAAGAGTTTCATTCCATTCTGGCTCATGTGCCCCAACCTGCAATGCCACAAAGAAGTGCTTGGCTGCTCAGTTATTGCAACAACATGATCAAATACCCCTGATACATGTAATGGATACAAAGTCCCACACTTGGCACCCCTGGCCAAAAGCATAGAGCCCTTCTGAATTTTCCAACTCTGAAAGCCAAAAGTGGTGTGAAAGCCAGCATCATCTAGCTGACCCACTGAAATAAGACTCTTGGTCAGCTTAGGCACATGTCTCACATGTTTCAAAACAAATGCAGACCCATTTGCAAAAGAAAACTTTATATCACCTGCTCCCACTATGTCACATGCATAGTCATTTCCAAGATGCACACAATCTGTCTTTCCACTGTCATAAGTGGAGAACCATTCCCTATGGGGAGTGACATGGAATGAAGCACCAGAATCCAAAATCCAATCCTGGGAATATGCATCATCTAAAGTGGCAAGCAACTCTGCAGATAAACTAGACATGAAGAGAATGTCCTTGTCACTATCATGTGTGACTGCATTGATCTCCTCGATCTTCACTTTTCCTTTGTCCTCCC
Organism: Dipteris shenzhenensis; assembly: GCF_047967505.1. NCBI lineage: Eukaryota > Viridiplantae > Streptophyta > Polypodiopsida > Gleicheniales > Dipteridaceae > Dipteris > Dipteris shenzhenensis. The sequence goes on from NC_141609.1 coordinate 56,785,571, forward strand.
TTGGACTCTCTTCCTTTTGATTTGCACCCCAATTTGCATTCTTTTTCTTATACTTTTGCTCTCTTTTTAGCTTGTAGCAATCCTTTTTCATATGGCCCTTCTTGCCGCAGTGGTAACACTCAATGTTCCGTGCCCTGGATTTGCTACGAGACTTCCCTCTTTCTTGGGACTTCCCCCTGAACTGTGATCTGCCCCTTTGCACATTTAAGGCTGCATCCTGCTTGTTGCCATCCATAGACTTCCGTCTAATCTCCTCGGCCAACAAGCTACCCACAACATCATCAAATTTCAGTACTCCACCAGGTGCAGAGTTACTGACAGCTGTATGGAAGGTATCCCATGAGGATGGCAATGAACATAAGAGAAATATTGCCTTAGTCTCTGCATCAAAATTCATCTTCTGAGCTTGAAGCTGGTTGAAAATAATATTGAATTCATTCAAGTGAGAAGCAATGGAGACCCCTTCCTTCATCTGCAGCTCAAACAACCTCTTCATGAGGTAAACTTTATTAGAGGCAGTTTCCTTCTCATAAGTGGCACACAGTTTCTTCCACAAATCTTCCATAGTCTGCTCATTTACTACTGTGAAATAAACTGACTCTGCAAGATGAAGTCTAATAGTAGACTTTGCTAATGCATCCAACTCATTCCAATCATCCTCAGACATATTTGCAGGCTTAGCTTCAATCCCTGCCAAGGGTTTAATCTGCTTCTTTTGAATAAGCACATCCTTTATTTGTTCTTTCCACAAAGAAAAGTTTGTCCCATCAAACTTTTTAATGCTGAAAAACTCCTTTTCAGACATGGAAGAGGATGCCATGATTCAAATAAAGCAAAATCCCAAATGCTACTGCCTGCAAGAGAGAATCACAACAAATACCAGGTGCATCCAAATGTGTATGCCACAATAGACTGAAATATCACCAAAAACTCAAAGCTCAAAGCATCAAAAGATGCATCTGACTCATGTGCATATACTATGCATCCATATGAGCAAATCTGACCCAAAAGAAAATGCCAATAAGTGCCAAATGACTCAAGCATAAACACCGTCCACTGGCATATGCATCAATAATATCTCATCCAAGAGAGCATAGCACTATCAGTGCATCATCTGCAATGTGTCAAAGCTGTCCCTCAGCATAAAATGGCATCCATGTGCAAAGTGTCCATAAAAAATAGCATCCCACAAGGCAATTTGGTCCTATCAGCGCATCCAATAAGGATCGTAATGCATCCAAATGGCCTATAAATCATCCATTGCAACCCAATGCATACCACGAATGAGCACAGACTGCTCAAACTGCAACCAGAGTGATCTGCATAAGGTATGCTCAAGAAATCATAGTCCCATGGTAATGACCGCTATTGAAAATAGAACCTGAGATGCCTCAAAACATGGGCGCCATTGCATAATCGGACTCAGCAAGAAACTTTGCAAATATCTCTCTTCTGCCAGAACTCCAAAATCCCAACCGATGAGTGAGAAATGGGAGTCAACACTTATCCACTACCATGTGGCATAAATCTAAGAGTCAGAAATCCAATGAAATGATCCCAGATTCAAGAATGAAGGTGTTTCCAAGCTCCTGAAGTAATGTGGACACCAAAAGCAAGCAATAGTTGCCTCTACAAGTCAATACGGAGTCTCTGTCATCGAACGGAACAGGGAAAAGCTCAAAAAACGACTTTTTCTTTGAAAACTCTTAACAGGCTCTCAAAACCACTTCGCAAAGCCAAAGTGACTTTTCCAAAGGTTCCTCCAAGGTCTCTGCACACTCGGATGCAAGTAAAGTCGCCCCCAAAGCTTCCCACAGAGCTACTGAGCTTCCAAGCATTCACGCACGCTCAGCTAGATCACCTGTGCTCTGATACCAGTTGAGAGTGATCTCAACGGAAGCAAGAACGGAAGAAGGAGAGAGAGAGACAGAGAGCCACACAAGTTTTGGTGGGTGTAGAACCACCCTAATCTTCTTTTTGATTTATTTATATATGTGTTTGAGTATTGTACATAATCAGGGTAAAGACACAATGACCTTTAACCCCCACAACATCAGTGTCCCATTTTGTGATCCCTACAAGGTGTTTCCTGTTAGGATCCAGTTCTACTTGATGCCTTATATTTAAAACAACTTTGCTCTTTAGAGTATGCAATCTAGAAGTGCTTTCTATGGTCATCTCCATCTCCTTTGTACTCATGTTATTTGTCTCTGCAAGAAGCTTATCTCAAAGGACCTGATTGACATACTTCTCTTGTGCTTTAGATAACTCAAAATCAATAGCCTTATGCTTAGCTCCTTCCATCCCTAAACCATATGCAGGATCAAAACAAAAGAGCATTCAAAAATAGTTTTAAATCTAAGAAATGGAACAACTTTATCATAGCCCAACATACATGAAACTCGTATCAACTTATTAAAAAAAGAAGGATCACATCACATCATGCATACCAAACAATAATGCATATGCATATTCACAACAAAAAATTTAAAAAAATAAATAAGCATATATTTCTTCAGGTTGTCAGCTAAATCTAAGGAACTTGGTCCTAGGTCGTGGTGCTTCTTAGCCCCCTGCCTTGTGAGCACAAGAACCAAACACCACTTCCTGAACCAAGCCCTTCTTTCATGTTTGAAATCATAATACTACACTACATAAAGCATGCCAAACCAATTTCAACTTACTCTATAGAAAGCACCAATAAATACATTAAAAAAGAAAGAGCACATCTCAAACAATGATGCATATGCATATTCACAACAGAAACTTAAAAAAAAAAAAAAAGCATATATTTCTTCAGGTTGTCAACTAGATTTAAGAAACTTAGTCCTAGGTCATGGTGCCTCTTAGCCCCCTGCCTTGTGAGCATAGGAACCAGACACCACTTCCTAAACCAAGCCCTTCTTTCATGTTTGAAGTCATAATACTACACTACATAAAGCATGCCAAACCAATTTCAACTTACTTTATACAAAGCACCAATAAATACATCAAAAAAGAAAGAGCACATCACAAACAATGATGCATATGCATATTCACAATAGAAACTTTTAAAAAATAAATAAGCATATATTTCTTTAGGTTGTCAACTAGATCTAAGAAACTTGGTCCTAGGTCGTGGTGTGCCTCTTAGCCCCTTACCTTGTGAGCATAGGAACCAGACACCACTTCCTGAACCAAGCCCTTCTTTCATGTTTGAAATCATAATACTACACTACATAAAGCATGCCAAACCAATTTCAACTTACTCTATAAAGTACCAATAAAAACATTAAAAAAGAAAGAGCACATCACAGACAATGATGCATATGCATATTTACAACATAAACTTTTAAAAAATAAATAAGCATACATTTCTTCAACTTGTCAACTAGATCTAAGAAACTTGGTCCTAGGTCATGGTAGCCCCCTGCCTTATTAGCGCAAGAACCAGACACCACTTCCTGAATCAAGCCCTTCTTTCATGTTTGAAATCATAATACTACACTACATAAAGCATCCCAAACCAATTTCAACTTACATTATACAAATAATCATAGAAGGCATGAACCAAGGACTACAAATACATAAAGAAGCAGGTTCTACTTACCTATTATATATATCCTTTTTTTTGGATCCAAGTCAAGCAGATGAACTGCTAGGACATGCAAATGTTAAAACTATTGGCAAAAAGTATCGCTTGCATATTTGTCATCAAGCATAATGCATATAGAAAATAGGCATCCCATGATGCTAACAAGGGTGGCCCATGTGGTTGCTGTAAACTAATCCTAAAAAGGACATGGACTTGCTACCCATGTGGTAGCAAATCCACTGCCTACATGTCAGCCTTAATTCTTTCCCTTTTCTACCATCCCTTGCTGCATGTCAACCTCTCCCATGTGGTAGCCAATCTACTGCCCATGTGGTAGCCAATTTGCTGCCCACATGGTAGCCTTGACAACTAGCTATGGCTCTGATACCATGTGAGAAGTGCAATGGAAATGAACAATCGCTAGCTAGGGGCATCGTGATCGATGCCAACTATATTTTGGTATATGCGAGATTCGAGATCACCACTTCTAATGACGGAACCATTACTCTCAAGGCATAAGTAGTGCACAATCTCTCAAAAATGCATTAAGTAAGAAGCTCGCCTCTTCAAAGAGGTTGGATGAAGTCATCACGTCTCTTGCTTGAGACGACATCAAATTTTTGTTCACCCATTGTCATAAGAGCTTCTTCAAATCGTCTATCCCTACCAATATGGAAGATGAAAATGAAAAGGAAGTGCTCAAGGGAGGGATGCAAATGAAAAAGAAGTGCTCTTTTTCCCAACTCCAAACACGAGTCTGCCGACTTAGTGATCAAGCTCCCGACAATCACTCCTCAAAGGCCTGTTCGATGCTATTGGAAAATTTGCATCTTTTGCTTCTTGGATCAGTGCATCATTTTTTGACTTTATAGGCATAGTAGCAACACAACTATCACTTTAACTACAGCATAACGAGATTTGAACCAGCCGAGTAGAGTACAACTCACCCCTTTTGAGATTTATTATTGCGACCTCTGTGGCAAATGCATGAAAAGAAGTGCAAACAACCAATATGCTCATAGTGCCGTGGAACATAGTTATGAGTTCCAATTGTTGAGGTTATCAGGCGGTTGGGATGGTTAAAGCAGGCTCGATTACAAACAACATTCCCACTAAAAATGCAACCCCATTGGATTCGATAGCGACAGTGGGAAAATCTAGAATTGTGAGTGCGCAAATTTTGAATTAGGCAAGGAATAAATAAATATGATGGCATTCGGATAGAGAAGATGATGGGAAATTTGCACTCAAGAACCAATCAAGCTCGCACAATCGGCCGATTATTCCATTCTCGGTGGTGACCGAAAAATTGAGAATGCATTACGATTAACGAGATGAAAGAGCCCATAGATTCCAGAATGGACCAATACAAAATCATGGGGTGCATTTGGCTTCGCAATACTGGTTTATCACAGGCTTGAAAAGAAAAAGTAAGGGGAGATGCACCACATACCACGTAGAATTGTGTGAGGGTAAGGCTCGCAAAGCTTGAGGGTAGATGTCTGTCTCACTCACAAAAGAGGCGCAGGTCGCATCCAGCAAATACTGTTGTGCCAAATCGAAGGATTTATTTTTCCACTTCCTGCGAGGATAATTGCATAGGATAATTGCAAGGCTTCACGATGCACAATCCCACTTCCTGCACAGGACATGCAGCTCAGAGGAAGGATGGCTGTTCCCTCAAGAAGTGGTGGAGAACTGAAGGGAGCACACGGAATGCTGATGTAGGAGTGAAAAGGCTCTACAGCATGTCTCGATTGGCTCCAGTAACTGCCAGCAAGTCAAACCCATGGCTCCTACAAGCCTTGCCTCAACCTAGCTGATTATGACTAGCTCCCCTATCACGTACTCTCACTGCTGCTGCTCTTAGAGATATTGTATGCAGGCCTTCGTCCTGCCAAATTAATCCAATCATAATGTGATGCTTAAGGGTCGCCATTTTGGAAGATTGTTGCAAAAAACGAAGCTCATCAAAGATTGTTTGCAATGAAGCTTACTGAATTTCTTCCTGCTCTTGAGATTTTGAGTCTTTGAAGGAATGCTTGAAGACTTGGGTGGTGGCCATGACGACCTAGGCAGGCAAGAAGGATGTTGACCTTGTAGATGAGGTCTCAAAGTGAGGGAGACCTGAGAGGAGAGAGGGGTGGCATGAAGCTTGTCTATATGCTATGGTGATGGGAAGCGCAGAGCACAATGCAAGAGAAGAAGATAAGGTTAACTAAGGTCCCCCATTAACAACTAACACTAACTTAAACACTAACACATCTACACAAAACTCGACCAACCTATGGGGCCCCTCCTAAGGAGGAGGTGATGTCGGCATGCAATATAAGTACATCAATTTAGTGAGTACATGTAAGGGTTAGGGCTAGTTTGAGGAGTGGTCATGGGTTAAGTTGGGGGGTGAGATAGTTAGTTCCAGAGGCATGGGATATGAATATGGGATTTCTAGATACTTGAGTAAAAGCACATGGACCAAGCTTTTATGACAAATGTGATACATGAGAGTTTTTATGATAAGATAACCTTAAACGTAAAATTGGTGATAGATATGACAGGAAATCAATCCAATTAACTGCTAACTCATACCATAAACCCACTTAGATGCTCCTTTATATGCTAGGATCTAAAGGCAACTTTGTGGGTGTAAGATGGTGAGGGCATCAAGCCCTATATCTAGCCTAGCAAGAGGCGACTAGAGAGAAGCAACATCAGAGCCAACCTACCAAGCTAGGATCAAGGAAGGCAGGAGGGGCCAGGCCTCGCAAGAGTATGGAGGGCCCTAAACTCAAGTGCCTGCACATGGCCATTTGGCATATAAATAGAGATGTTTAAAGACAAAGTAAATACCCTTTGCACATTATACATCAATATTGTGACTCAAACCTACTACAAACCTAGGAACAGAAACGACGTGCATTGTTGGCTAGTATTGTAGGAGATTACTTAATATCCTTTGCCCATTGTACATCAATGTTGTCAATGTAACCTACTACAAAAGCTATTGAACAAAAACGATGTGCATTGTTGCATTAGCAAAGGCTTCCTCACCCATCAGCAAAAACGATGTGCATTGGTGCATTAGCAATGACTGATTATCCAAAGGGTTCAAAAGGGTGGCATTTCCATGAAGATTACGGATATAGAGATCAAGAGAGAAAGGCTAATAAAAAGCTAGAGCACATGACTTGATAGGACAAAATGATGCCCACGCGGGGCTGGATGTAGTGTGGGTTGGGAACGTGGGTGGGCTAATATAGACATGGCAGAAGAGGGGGTTTCTTGATTCTTACTTTCTTTCACTGTCACCCTTTGCTCATTCATCAATGTGCATCCGTAAAGCGACGAGCTGGGAGAGAGGGGATTACAACATGTTATGTATCCCCACAGACATTGGACTATATAAGGACAATCCTCTAATAAATTCTTCCCATTTTAAATTGAGACAATTGGAATTACCACTATGATTGTATGGGTATGGCATTTAGTGTGGTGAGCCCGAGGCTTAAGGGTCAGAGGCAACAAGTCCCGCATGCCTAGGTCCATTAGGGTCATGGTATCTTCTCCGCTCTCTAAGCTTCCCATAAGATATGTAGGGTCTACACTTGAGGTGGCTAGCTCAAGTCATGGAGACTTCTCCATGAGATGTCTGGTGGGTGTAAAAGCCTCACACAGCAAAGCCGACTCTCAAAACAAAACAAAAAACTTAAAAATTAAAGATATATAAAGGCTAAAGGTAGGCCAAGTTGGTTAGGCTCATTAGTGATTTGATGTATATGGGAGTCAGAGGAGTCAAAAAAGGAGAAAGACTAAAGAGATACTTGCCTTTTACTATTGATGTAACTTCTTACTCCCTAATCTATGTTGAGTTTCCCCCCCCTAGGCTCTCCCATATTCTCATAATATCATTTGTGAAGTCTCCTCCGTACTTTATTTTGAAAATGTTCTCTCTCCCTCACTCTTCCTTCCTCTCTATTGTCCTTACTTTCTCCCTTTCCCTCTATTGTCCTCACCCTCTCTTTCCTTGTACTCTACTCACTTTCTCATAATACCCTTTGGGAAGTCTCCTCCCTACTTTATTTTGAAAATGTGCTCTCTCACTCACTCTCCCTTTCCCTCTATTGTCCTCACTTTCGCCTTACTCTTTCTTTCCCTGTACTCTACTCACTCTCACTTTACCTCTACTCACCTCACGCACACTATCGAATCTTCAATTCCCCTCCCTCTTGCCCCTTTTATCTCCTTTCTTTGCTTCTCTTTCCCATTTCCAAACCTATCACACAACATCTTTAAAAATTGTCGACTCACTAGGCATTAACAATGATGGTGGTTTTGCTTGGAGCATGATGGTTTCCCACTTGGCCCCACCTATAAAAACTCATTTTCATGCATATTAAAATGCTCTAAAGGATTAGTTTGTTAGTTTGTTGTTTATCAAATCCATGCAATAGTATAACTAAGGCTATGATTGATTGTTCTCTCAATCATTGATGAAACAAATGTCTAGCTATTGGACTTGCTATCATTAAAAGAAGCTTCCACCCCACATAGAACTCCAAGGCAAATGCAAAGATCAAGGAGCAAGAGATGGAGTGAATCCAATGCTAGTGTACCACTATTGCAACCTCACTCATGTACATCTAGCTCATCTCTGTGAAGATAAGGCACTGATAACATTCTCCCAATGTAGGCTACAATTGTCAAAGGCATGCCAGCTAAGTGTATTGCTTAGTCAATATTCAGTAGGATCTAGAAAGCAATTATTTAATACACTCAATTATTTTTATGTTGTCCATAATAATTATCTCATCACACCTTCTCATAAATATTCTAGAAACTAATTCACATGATCATCCTACACATAATTTGAACATGAATAGAAATAGAGGCCAAGGGATCTAACAAGACATTGGATGAAAATGAGGCCTAGTTCCCCTAGTAATGTAAGTATTTAAATCGTATGGTATTTTTATTTTTTATTTCAAAAAATAAATAAAGGGTTCAACACCCTTGGACAAATTATGTTCACTAATTGATACATTCAAATAATCAAAATGTGAAAATTGATGTACGCACTTAGTAAAACCTCAAGGGCTCATCATCTTGATCCAACCAACCCATGACCTACCAACAATGCAATAATTGAAATCCTTAGCATACAAGAAGCATGGCATCATTTATTTAAAAAAATCTAATTGAAATAGCCATGTAAGGTATTGCAATTCTTAAGGTTTTGGGTTGGGCCTAAGAACCTTAATCCATAAAACCTAACTAACTTCATAACAAATAAATAAGGATCTTTGTTATCTTTCTATTCTCACATTCCTCTTGAGCCAACTTATCATGTCTTACATGTGATTGTTTCTTGTCTAATCTGCTTGCTTATTGGAAAAAGGATACCCTATTGAACATTTCTGTGTGTGCTTGATTTGATAGATTCTTGCTTAACAAAGTTTCCCCCTCATTTTTTCTTCTTTTTTGATGCAATTCACAAAGAAAATCCCCTTAAATGATTTGAAAAACATCTTATAGCATTCACAATAATTCCCATTAAGAGTAGCTACAAAAAAGTTTCAGCTCTCCGACCTCTCCACCACCAATCCTTGCCTAAATCCTAAACCCTAAACCCTCCCATCAAAAATCTACCATGATGTCTATTGGGATCAGCATTTTTTTAGTCTACGTTTCTCACATCTTTTGTTAGAGCTTCATATTATGAACTTGGTTGATTCCCTCAAATTGTGATATCTATTGGGATCCACACTTTTTAGTCCATGTATTGCACATCTTCTATTAGAGATTGATGTTATGAACTTGCTTGATTCCCTCAAATTGTGACTTTCTTCCTCTTAGACGCCCTACATAAAGATGCCCTTCTTTCCATATGAAATATTACCCAAGTTGCATTCCATCTAGTAGGTCTGGTAGAATGGCTAGTATCATGAGGGATGCAAGGATTCTAGATGGGATTTGGTGGATGCTTCAAAGAAATCACCCATCCGTTACAAAAAAACTCATTGAAAAGCACGGCTAGCAATGCTTTTCCAAACATTTGTTAGGAATTTTACACCATGAATTTTATGAATAGCAATGCTTTTCCAAACATTTGTTAGGAATTTTACACGATGAATTTTAAGAATGTTTGTATTTTGTTGAGAGCATATTTCATGCATTTGTGGTGAAGACTGTGGACTACTAGGACAACGAATATCATGTATGATAGATATGGGCTAATTCAAACATCATAAGGGAAAGAATTTTCAAAGGCTCAAGTTGTATATGGGGAAAGATGCCCGTTTTCCTAGAGTTTTATTCAAACTCTTGTAGTTACTATTGCAAAGAGCGATCAAGACTTCATGCCCATGCCTTAGTGAAAACCATCATTTTGTACCAAACTAAGCATTGGTACTCTTTTGCACCACATTAAGAGTCGCTTACCTTTTGCAGTTGTCTCTTGTTTGGCCCAAAGTACCTAAGTGCTTTGCACCTTCATTACACCAACCTTAGATAGAACACATTGCTTGGGTGTCTTTCTTGTGGACTTCATCGTCCAATAAATTTTTGAAAATAGTGCATGAGGAGTTAGGATTTTGTAAGTAGAATTGACAGATTGTTTATATCCTTCATGAGTGTGCACAATTAGTGGCCATATGTGTAATGTGTTGAGTGGTCAAGCTCATAGCGATAGTATGAGAAGAGGGTTGAATGTGTAGCGCCTTACATAACCCTTAGGAAATTGTGCATTCTCAACGAAAGAACCTTGTCATTGAAGTGATGCATGCACTATGTATCCCTTACCCTACATGTACAACTCGCAGCAGTTTACTGCACTGACTCACAGCAACTCTCAGCATACTATGAGTTAAAAAAAAGATGCCTGAGCACTGTCTTCAACCTCCCTTTCACGTAGTAAAATATCTCATTGAAGTGTACCAACAGCCCAAAAGCAGCAGCCATTCTCTGACATCGCCTGTAAGGCATCTTACATATCACCACCTGGCATGAACAATAATTATTAAGTCAAATGCGGCACATGTCCGAAGTCTGTCACTTTCAAGTTTAATTCATTTAACTTTGCATAGATGTAATTCTTTTGGGGATGCCTTTTGTCTCCTACTATAAATACATGCATCTTGTTTTCAACTTCAATAAAGGATTCCCCTGGCTTTTTCCATGCATGTGCACGCTTTCTCAGCTCTTGTATTTTCTCTGCAGCCTCCCACATACCCGCATCAGCATATAAATTGAACATCAGCATATAGGAAGAAGCATGCTTGCAATCTCCTCCCACAATGTAATCAAAACACCGTCTTCCCAGGGAAACATTGCCATATGTTTTGCAATGTGTAAGAAGCGTCATCCATCCCACAGAACAGGATTGGACTGGCTGAGTTTTAATCAATTCTTCTGCCTCAGTCAAGCGTCCAATGCGGCCAAGTAAATCAATCATACAATTGTAATGTTCAGATGTTGGCGTGAGGCCATACTCTTCTTTCATTGATTTAAAGTGCTGCTTGCCTTCATCCACTAGGCCCATTTGTCCACATGCGGAGAGGAGAGATACAAATACAACATCATCTGGTTTCAAGTTTTGTTGTTGCATTTTCTTGAAATATTGCAGGGCCAGCTTATAATTACCATGCATGGCATACCCTGCAATAATGGCATTCCATGTTACCTCATTTTGCTTTGGCAATATATCAAAGACTTTGAATGCATCCTTCAGCCTCCCACATTTAGCATACATGTCAATTAGGGTGCTCGCAAGGCATACATCTGTCTCGAGTGCATCTTCAACTATATGAGCATGAAGTAGCTTGCCCTGATCCAGGGAACATGCTTTCAGGATGCCGACATATGCGATCATATCTGGTTTCATACCTTCTTGTTGCATTTGCTGAAAAAGTTGGAGAGCCTCCTCACTATACCCATGATCAGCATATCCTGTGATCATTGCACTCCATGTCACCACATCTCGCTCTGCCAATTTATCAAACACCCTGTGTGCATCATCCAGGTTATCACATGTTGTATACATGTCAATAAGAGTGCTTCCAATAAACACATTCTGTTCGGCACCACCCTCAGTGATATAGGCATGAATTCGCTTACCCTCATCTAAAGCTGTCATTCTAGAACATGCTTTCAAAACACTAACAAATGTGACTTGGTTTGGCTTTATGCCATCGTTTTTCATGTACTGGAAAAGCTGGAGTGCCTTCTTGCCATCCCCATACTGAGCATACCCTGTAAACATTGCATTCCACACTGCCACAGTTCGATATGGCATTCTGTCAAACACTCTGCGTGCATCTCTTAGTTTCCTCCATTTAGCATACATGTTGATGAGGGCACCTCCAATAATTACGTCTTCCTCTAACTCATTCTCAACAATGGCAGTGTGAATCAGCGTACCTTGGTCCGTACCTTGGTCCGGCAATGCTATGCTAGAACAGGCTTTTAAAACAGTGACAAATGTGACATTGCCTGGCTTTCTGCCCTCCTGCTGCATGTCCTGGAAAAGTTGGAGAGCCTTGTCACTAAGCCCATGCTCAGTATAACCTGTAATCATTGCATTCCAGCTCACCACATCTCGCACCGGTAATCCACTAAACACTCTAAAAGCCTCCGCAAGGTTCCCACATTTAGCATACATATCAATGAGGGCATTACCAACAAACACATTTGACTCGACTCCAGTTCCCATTATCTGAACGTGAATCAACTTGCCCTGTGTCAGTGCTGCTGCACTAGCACATGCATTAAGCACAGCAACAAAGACATATTTATCTGGTTGAACATTCGTGTGTTGCATTTGGTAATGCATTCTGATAGCCTGCCCATTCCATCCATGCTTAACATGTGCTGAAATAATTGCACTCCAGTTGAACACATTTGGCTCTTCCAGCTTGCTAAAAACAAAATTTGCTTCTGACAAACTCTCACAAAAAGCAAACAAGCGAATGAAGTAGCTCCCTAAAAATACATTTGATTCAAGCCCACTTTTTATTATAAGACAATACAACTTCCTTCCTCCTTTAACGTCTTTCTTACTGATGCACCCCTCTATAAGGCAATAAAATACATGGGTGGAAATAAAAATCCGCTGCTGGCACGTATTATCGAGAGCGTGAAGTGCTTTGTGGAACTGCTCTTCCTTTAATAATTTTCTCAAAGCTCCAAATGAAACATCACGTCCAACTATCCTGCATGATATGGGGCTAAGCATAAAATTCATGTTCCAATCGAAAAAATAAAAATGGTTGGTCCCTTCACTAAAAAGGTTCCAGTTGTTTCATAGCAACAAACAGAGTTCCCCGGCCATTCTTTTGGATGACGAGCAAAAAGTCCTATTCAGGAAGAGTTGCACACATGACATTCCCGCTGCACGCCGTGAATGAGGTTACTAAATTTGTAAAGCTAATGAGAGCTTCATTCAGAAGGGGGAACTCGGTCATCTGAAAGCAAAGCTCTAATAACCAATGCCACTTGAATGAAGATATTAGATACATTAGAAATTTAAGCATTAGCTAAGGAACTGAAGTATTAGCTTATAAATTCATACCATCCAAAGCTTTATTTGTAGGAACCTGAGGCCATACTCATCGACCTTTCTAGTTCTGGCTTTGCCTAATCTTTTATTCAGCGCATAATTAGGTGTTTGAGGTCCCGATCGTACGCCAACTGTTCAACTTGATTTACCTGTAAGGTTTGGCTCTGGGTGATATACTGCACTCCCCAAAGGATGGATTGTTGCTGTATAATCCAGCAGCTCTTCGAACTGTTGCCGGCGCCTTTCCCATTTTTTCTTCAGATACGATATTTTTAAATTATGATGCGTAAATCGCAATTGTAAGTGAACACGAGTGAGCTCATTGTGACTTTCCTCATTAAGTCGTTTCCTGAATTCCGTGGCCATCTCATGGCTGCTAAATAAAGATCCACAGCAACATCCACCCTTTTGTACTACAAGTGGCATGCAACTTCTAATCACAAGATAGAAATTCTACGAGTCTTTTCTAGGTGATTGCAACTCAACAAATTACTCAACTTTACAAGTTAAAATTCTATCCAACAAATTATGCACAAATGTTTACATTTGTAAAAATATTTACAAATAGGTAGAGAGTGTTTTCTTTCACAATGGGAGATTAATAACATTATGGCTAATTTTTTCCATCAAATGTAGAGCAAAGTCACTCGTACTGGGCTATCATTTCTCAAGTGTGGAGATGGTAGGATAGCCCACTTAGGTGCTCATTTTTTAAGGGAGGTCTCCGTAAAAATAACATTGGTCCTCATCATTATTCAAACTTTGGCAAGACATTTCAAAAACATAACCTTCTTTTTTTGAGAAGGAATAAGATGATAATATGCCCAAGTAACTTCTCATATAAACATTCATCTAATTTTATCACAAGTAAAGGTGCTATACTTAAAATTGCATTATGTATTAGTTTTACTCAATTCTAAACTACCCTTTCAAATTCTCAGCATCTTTCAATGTGGTAAGGTATGAAGGCAATACACAAGAGTGTGGAAGCACATCAAACCAAACTATAGAGAGAAGATACAAACTGATATAACAAAGATGAGAATATGAGAAACACAAATTTCACAAGTAATTTGCACTCACACACCTAGTGGATAAGGCTATCTAAAAGTCTTTTTCTCCCACATGTGATATCCTTTTCATATATGTTTCACTTACTTTTTTCCATTCGTTGAGAGAGTGTGGCAAAATAGGATTTGACTTCACCACCCCCTTTGAAAATTCATAAAGAGAGTAAAATTCTCTTTACAAAAACCATTGGTGAATATATCAACCACATTTATTTCAATCCATAGATGAGTTCAATGTAACATCCACTGCAAGAAAAAGCTCCAAAAATGTTGGTCCTAAAGGGCAACCAACATGATATTGATTGGCTAAAAGGGCAACTTTAATCATAGCCACCTCTTTTCTCACAAAAAGGTGCCCAAAAGGGGTGGCTTTTCTTGGCCACTCTTTTCTCTAAGCACAAACAAGGGTAGCCTCTAGTATCCAACTTGCTTTTATCCAAAAACAAGGGCATCCTATAATATCCCCCTCCTCCCGTTTGCACGCATGCGCACACCCCTCCCCCCTTGTGCGCATGCGTACCCCCCCTCTGCGCACACAACTCCCTCCCTCTTGCATGCATGCGCACACACCTCCCACCCTTGCACGCATGTGCATGCCCCATCCCTCTGCACACACACCCCACCCCTCCTTGTGCACGTGCGCACTCCCATCCCCACTTGCATGCATGCACACACCCACCACACACCCCGTTCCCCCTTACGCACATGCGTGCTCCCCCCCCCCCCACCCATGTGTCCCCCTTACGCACATGCATGCTCTCCCCCCCCCCCCCCCCCCCCCCCATGTGTCCCCCCTTGCGCACATGCACACACACACCACGCCCCTCCCCCCATTGCCCCTTGCGTGCATGCGCACACACACCACACCTCCCCCCCATCCCCCCTTGCGTGCATGCGCACACACACCACACCTCCTCCGATCCCCTCTTGCTTTCATACTACCACCTCATAGAAGTAATAGCATGAGGGGCACATTAAAAGCTTGATTGGTGCCACATCATGAGCATAGTTAGTGCCATGATAGCCCCTACTTACCATATAAACTTTTCTGATTCGATGCATGTAGGCCACAACTCGATGCCATGTCACCCCATTATGAAATTCCACAGCTCGATGCCATGTTGCCATGTAGGCCACAACTTGATGCCATGTCACCATCACCAAATTCCACCATCATTCATGCAATCTTGTTGCGGATAGACATCATTTCATGCCACTTCATCCTCTCTACCTCTTATGGATGAATGTTGAATGTTGAATGCATGCAAGATGTGGTGACATGAAAAATGACGTACCTAAGCATTTGACCTACATTTGATTAAATCATGTAGTATTCAAACTATTTAGTCACATAATTGCATTGGAGTAGTCTTATATAGTATATATTTTTGGCTTGATTAAATTTATCTCTAATTCTAAGAATCAGAATGAGAATCAAATGCAAAATATTAGCAGAGATGAGATTAAAATTTTTGACTTCAGAAGAGATTATACTAAAAGAGGCAGACATCAATTCAGTCTAGCAGAAGTAGCGAGAGTCTCAATACTCCAGGCACTGCAGGATCATCCTAGAGATAGCCACTTAAGCTCTCACTGCTGAGCTCTACTGAAGCCTTTCTTTGAACGCACGAACATGAGAAGCTGAAAGTAGTGCGTATTCAACTAAGGCACAAATGGCTAATAGAAGGAGATAGACCCAGTGCAATGTTCTTCAAAGCAGTCAAAGATAAAAGGAAAAGGGAATGCATCACAATGATTCAGAATGAATCAGGAGACGTAGTCACAGAAGACAAAGAGATAGCACAAGTCTTCGCAACACACTTAAGCAAAATAGTGGGCTCTAGACCAAAAAAACCAGAGAACCATGAAGCTAGGTTGGAACAATTCCTAGAAGAGATGCCAAGGAGAGTTAGCCCTTACAAGGACATCATGCTATAGAGGCCCTTTTTGGAGGAAGAAATCAAATTTACAGTAATGCCTAAAGAGAAAGCATCGGGGGCCCAAATGGGATCCCAATGGAATTCTACCAACAATACTGGTCATTGTGCAAAAATGAGATGGTACAACCAATTCGAGTGGGCTTTCCAAAAAATTGGTACAAAATTCGACAAGTGGTCGGAGAAAATGTTGTCACTCATAGGAAGGATAACAATAGCCAAGCATGTATTGGAATCAGTATTAGTGTACAAACTGTCCCTTCTGCCCTTCTCTAACAATTGCCTCAAGAAAGTTGACAGGCACATAAACAACTTGGTTTGGGAGGGAAGATGGCATGCCTTTAGTGCAGACCTACTTTTCACAGCAAAAGAGGATGGAGGAGTGGGACAAATGAGAATGAAAGATAAGAACAACGTCTTATGCATGAAGACATTAATGTAGTTGGGCAATGACCAACCATGGGCAAAAATGGCATTAGACCTCATTAGCAGGAATGCCCCTCGAGGGATAAGAGAACCTTGGCAAGATCTAGTACTGATGGATAGAAAGCTCAAAGTTCCAACATCGGCTCTACTGTCAGAGCTACTCCAACTATGGAAAGCAAAAACAGAGGGAAGTTGCTGGGGCAGAAGTAGAAAATTGGTAGATCATTGTGGCTGACAGATTGGGCTCTAAAAGATCTGCCTGTGTATGCAATAGCTAATCCTACGCTCTACGAAAAAGGGCTGATTACTTTCAGGAAAATTTGGGATCTAGGAGGAGCACAATGGATGGACACAGAGCAGATAAGAAGAAAACATCAGCTATCTAGAGCTGAAGAGAGATTCATACAAGGCTTAGTCAATAATCTGAAATTGGACTAGCCAACGAGCCTTGCCTTCATGGAGGCGCAAGATTTCAAGGGATTTGTGTGGTAATCAGGTAAAGAGTACTCTAAATTAATGTTGCAGAACTTTAAAGAGAGACGAGACAATGGCGCAGTGCAGTCAGCAAAAGCCCACTGGAAATTTCACGCACCGATGGACAGAGATAGCACATGGTTAATGAGTTGAGGAGAAGCTGGAAAGTGATGCCCTCCACCAAACTAAAGCTAGGCTCACCAAGTGGAACCTGAGAATATCTCCACTATGCCCGCTCTGCAACAACTTTAGAGAGACCCACATGCACCCGCTTTGGGAATGCTCGATTGCCTAGGAACTACGAAAGGAAATAGAGGCAAGACTAGCTAAAATGAAAATTCAGGTCAAAATCAAGTGGAAAGCAGCTTTACTGGGGGACAAGAAAAACCTCAATGACTTAACACATCAAATGCTACAACTGATTAGAGCTCTTGTACTAAACATCATTTGGAGGCACAGGAATGCCATCATTTTCTAGAGAGTGCCTAGATCTAGGATCCCCATGGAAAAAAGTTTAGAGGAAGTGTGGGCTCTCACAGCCCTTTTTGGAAAAAAGAATGATGCTTGTAATGCCTTGTTAAGGTTGTGGGTTTAAAGCTAGTACCTCCACTCTGGAAGGTGAATTGTAATTATTTCTCCTTTTCTTAATATATTTAACGTTACCGTGGAAAAAAAAAACTTATACATATTTTTCCTACACATATGCACTCGTAGATGTAAAATTGGGGCATTTGACCTCCCGATGGGCAGAGATGGGAGGAAGAGGGTAAAGCTACTACAAAAGATGGAGGAGCTCCTCAAGAAGGTCATTGGGAGGCCATGAATTCTTAGAAAATCTGAAGATGTGTCTACTTGTCCTGTTCATGTAAGGCACATTGGCCATGTGTAGTCACATTCTTAACTGTAAATACATTTGTTGCAAGGCTACAAAGGAATCAAACATTGTGGTGCACTTGTCATCCAAGATGCAAATTTTGAAATTCATCTCTCCTACTCTAGAGAAGTCACCTCTATATGGTAGATAGCTTTATCATCTTCTAAGATAACAAATTGTGCGTAGAGCCTCGAGTATAAGCAAAGCCCCTCTAGCTGATTGGAGACCTTGTAGAGAAGATTGGTGTAATTTGCATGAATGGATGGTAGAGTTTCGATGGTGATACATTGAATGCTCTTATGAAATGATGCCATGATCATGGGATAAGGCATTCAACTACTCATGAAGGAGTATGAAATTAGTTTTGAGTGGCCATTATTGGGACAAAATTATTACTGCAAGACCGACTTCATCAATTTTCAATTGATAATGGCAATTGACATTTTTTGCTCATAGTATCGAGAGTGAGTGCCACATGGCCACATGGAGAAGATGAAGGATGATGTGTGGCATATTTTGATTTCTTGGAATGGCAGCATGAGTGCATGGTAGATGACATGGGTAGGTGGTAGGTGATGGTCTCTAGTATAGCTAGTTGTCTAACAAAATAAAATAAAATGTGGCACATAAAATAGCTAGTGGGAGTATCGTTTCCACCCCATTGTAGTCAATCATTTTTAAATGGTTCTTTGAATGTCACATGTATATTAGTTGGTGGGAGTATGGTTGCCTCATAGTTGTTAGGAAAGCATGAAGATCGTAGAGTGATGATTTTTATTCTCTTGACTATTGTTGTTGATGGGCTTGGATAATGGGTGAGAGCCATTCAACTAGGACATGGAGGTAGGTGTCATGAAGCGATTCAAGCTCATCCTTGATGTGACCATACTCCTAGGCTAAGTCAATCATTAGATTCATGATATAAAGAGATGTAATGATAGGTGGCCTAATGAGGTGTCATCTCCATAATGCACATTATTGCCAACTCAATGAAATAATTTGTAGTGTGGTGATCCAAGGAATGGGAAATGTGAAGACGATGGTTGACAAACTGATGGGTTACATGGGTTTGGCGCAAGGTGAGTATCTCCATGTGGGCAAGGGGGTCCGAATAGAGGTCATGGTTCTACAAGAGAAGTCCAACATATCGTATGTGTATGGAAACTTGATAATCCTATGGTGGAGGGAAAGGTATAGGTAGAGGTTGAAGAGTCAAAGAGGGGACTGTTGGTGGTGATTACAATAGCAAGGAAGGTGCCCCCTTCTCCCAAAGAGGTAATGGTGGGTGCAATGACAATGAGTGTAAGTGGAATATGAGCTAAAGTGAGTTAAAATTTTTCCAATTTGTCTGACTCTGGTGGAGACTATATAGGTACCCGGACATGGCTCCATGGCCCTTTGAACTTATGGCTCTTCTCTATGATGATCCTCCTCCGAATCCTCCTCTTGTGGCTTACTTGACCTCGCACCTTTCCTTAGGTACTTGTGATGTGGCTTCCTCGGCATCTACTTTACCCTAACCCTAGGCTTCTTAGGTGGTGGCATGGGCACAAGAACTATGTCCATGATGAGCTATATAACCAATACAGGGATGATGGTACCTCTTTCTTGTAATTTTCATTTTAGAAATCCTCTCCAAAAGCTTCTTGATATCGAGGAGGTTCTCGAAAACATTTTACTCATTTGGGGGAGACACGAGGATCCTCTCATGGGGAGGAGATCTCAGAGTAGCTCATTCATGGTTAACAAGGTTGGGCATCCCGCAGTAATCATCAATAAATGAATCTCTGGAGCCCTCTCGGGAGTTAGGGGTTGGCTCACACGATATTGGGGAGGAATCATGGGAGTTTTTGTAGGGTTCATGCTCTTGACTATTGGGGGAGGGCTCATGGGGAGGGGAAGGATCATGACACTTGGGGAAGGGCTCACAAGACTTGGGGAGGGCTCATGAAACTTGCGGGAGGGCTCACTGAACTTGGGGGAGGGCTCATGAGGCTCGAGGGAGGGCTCATGGGACTTAGGGGAGGGATCACACTGTTGGGAGCTAGGGGAGGGTTCACAAGAGGGACTGATGAGATGTAGCGATGGGCTCACATGAGCACTAATGGGAGGTACCACTAGACCCAGAGAGGTTTGTATGCACAGATGCCATGGAGGTCGTGGAGCTAGAGGAAGAAGGTTGGAGGTGGTGTCCTCTGGGTCTGATGGTGCTCTTGACTCGTGCCATCAAATAATGAGAGTTACGGTCTTTAAAAATGTTTTATATAGGCCCATCATCTTTTTAGACCCCTTTAAATTATGTTTAGGATTCCACCTTGCCCCCCTCCACCCCCCCTCGCCCCCCCCACCCCCTTGCCCCCCTACCCCCTTGCCCTTAACACCATTCCAACCCCCCTAGTACCCTGCTCCCTTATTTCCCCCTTCCTCACCCTGCCCCCACCTTCCCCAACCTCCTTACCTCACACAGACCTTGGACTCCAAGAGTCTGTACACAAATTGTGGTCAAAATAAGCAAGATATTCATTTCATAACTGTATGCAATTACACCATAGCTTCTATTTCTAGTTGGACCCATCTGCTCCCTTCTCTCACTGCCAGTGTGTGACTCCTTGACTCCCTATGGATGCTTTTCAAGCACTATGCCTTCTATTCTTTGATACAAATTGAATTGTTTTTGCAAGTTCTGATGCCTTTGCCTTTTCAGACTTCAAAGTCCTACCTAGTAAACATCTCAAAAAATGGTCGAACATCACAAGGGTTAAACATTAGACTTCTTGCTATGCGAGTCGCATGAAATGATGAGTGATAAACGTTTACTACCAAGTTTCCTCATCAGGTTAAGAAATGCAAAGCTGCATGATCATTTGTTTACCCTAAACTCCACATTGTTCAAGATGTGCAACAAGACCGTTGTACACTTGGATGATAATTTGAAGGATAAGGATCAACTAGAGAGGTCCATATGGATTCCTCCAATGTGTTCCATACAAGACTATTAGTACATGAGAGGCCAAAAAGACAATCTCAATTCCTAAGGGAGCAAACATGGATGATTTGGCTCGATGCCTTGTGTGTTCCAAATGGACAAAGGGCCCCAATTCAGTACAAACCATGGTCCGTGTGCATAGAGAATATGCTACAAACATGACAACAACAAATAGTTTTAATAAATTAAGTGCTAAATATTATGTTGGTGACAATATTACCATGTAATGCATAATGTGCAAATCCTCCCATGCTTTCACCATTAATTGTTGCATAAACTCTTTCACAGCCATCTTGAACCCTTCACAATACATCTCATCAATTCAAACTTGGAAAAGCAATTTTATCAATGCATCTACCTTCATCCATACTTTAGCTCTCAAAGTTGCTACTTGAGGATGTGAAGCCTTATTGGTCATGCATTCACACAATGCTTTCCAGTATTCCCAACTCAAGCTACTTTGAGACAATGTATGTGTGTCTTTATCAAGATAATGGTTAGATAGGAATCTTCTTGCCTTCACTCCACCCATGGACACTTTGGCAGGAAGATTTTGTGTTGCCCATTACATTTTCTTTCCCTCCTTAAGTTTGACATGTCCTCCATGGAATCCCATCTCTGAGAGCAACTTCTCAGCTTTTGCAATGCACCATGTGGATACTTCTTGCATAATTATATTCCAAGCATAAACAAGATGCAAATACAACAACTTATCAAGTATGCACAGTTTTGTGTGTAAAATACATATGTGTACTCTCTTTGGTGGGATGGGCAATATGGGATCCCACTTTGTATCCTTCTTGTTGTGATTAGAAGCTTGCATTGGATACAAGAGAGAATGCCATTCTCCCATTGTAATCCAACCTTTTTCTTACATTGAGAACACATGCAATAAAGTCATGTGAACATTGCATTTGCCCCTGCATCACAACCATGCAAGCACCTGAGGTTTTCAAATCACTAGCAAGATGGCATTCAACTCGAAATGTTCCATGGCCATCTACTATCAATGTTTGCCCTTCCTCTTGTCTTCGGATCTTTGATGGGATTCTTGTTATATCTAGAACCCACTTCAATGTCTCATGGTACTCTTTTGGAGTCTCAAATATTGCAAGCCACCATATATCTTTCTCTGATTGAACGGAGAAATCTTGCTCTACTTCCTCATTCCCTTGAACAAAGGCTAAGGCTTTGTTCATAATGTAGATGCTCATTCTCTCTTACTTGTTTTTTCTCACCAATTTAGGCTCATCCATTTTGATGACAAATATGAGCTTGCCATTGCATTTTGTACAACAAAAGAGAGAAATATTTAGGATAAACACGATATAGGAAATGAACTAAGTAAAGTGCAATGCTGTAATGGATTTCCTCTTATCATCTTCTCTCATGCCATAGAATTTGACCATTGCTTGTTGCAGTCTCTCAACATCTAAGTAGACATTGTTGAAAGCATGCATCTCAAAGGTTTGCAAACCAGATTTATTTTTACTCTTCCAAGTCATTATGCCCCTTATGCAATGGTACCCTCCAAGCATTTCTCTTGCATGTTGGTTTGTTTCTCACCATGCACACCTCATAGACCAAGGTGTGGGTAGTGGCACCGTAGACTTCTTATACTTTTCCATAATAGTAGACTTTAAAATTTTGAAAATAGATGTGTAAGCTTCACAAGTTATACTGGTAGTATCACAAGCTGTAAGCATCTCCTTTGCATCTACAATGTCCTCCTTGAAGTCCTTCATGACCTCTTTAGCAACTTGCACATGTGGGTGCTTGTGTCTTGGGTCCCTTAGTCTCCCAATGACATTGCTTGACTTTAACAAACTAGCTAGAGGATATGAACAGCCAATATCATCCTTGTCCGTTCTTCACATCTTCCATGAAGTTCCTAAATAAGAACACAAGCAAAACTTAGTCACAAACTTTGTAGCACAAAAGGGTGTAATTTCATTGGAATATTTACCTTGTAGCCTAAATTCTCCTCTTTCTAGCACCACCCATGGGTGCCAATGCATCCAATACCTTCTTTTCCTATCCTTCAATCCCAAAGGTGTTTCTTTCATCTTTTGCACTCGTTCTTTTTCCTTCTCTGGTTCCTTCTCTATGGCTCATTGAGCTTGGTTGTATATAGATATTTCCAAGCATTTTTTGGTTTCAGCTAGCTTACAGAGTGACTCTTGCAATTTTTGTTGCTCCAAGTCCAATGCTTTGGCTTTATCATGAAGATCCTTGTTCTTCCTTTGAAGCTCTTGCATAAAGATATGCATTGCAACAATGGTGCTATTTCCTAAATGTGCTAGTTGCATTGCTTGGGCTCTGCACATCTCGCTTGCTTTCATAGCCATTGTTTGAGCATTGTTCAACCAATTGCAATAACCAAGCAACCCAGCATGTCCATTTCGAACAACTCAAACTAGCTCATGCATTGTATGAAAAGGAGGGATATTTTGGTGGGAAGAATCTAAAGGATACAAGGATTCTTCTACCCAAAGGTCAAGATGATTCTTTCCTTGCAAACAAAGACTGTGGATCTTGAAGCTCCTCTCAATCTTAGACTACGTGTGCTTGCATATTCGGCTTCCAACTCTAATTGAACCTGGTACTTGTTGGAGACATCCTTGAATGGTGCCATGAGTAGAGTAGTGTAGAGGAGGCGTAGAGAAGGAGAAGATGTGGAGAAGCAGACTTGAAGGAGCAACATGTAAGAAGTGGGAGGGCAAGGAGGAGGGATGGAGGAGAGACGACTAGTAATTGAAGAGGAGGGATGGAGGGGGAGGACCAACGGGCATGGAGGAGGAGGGAAGGGTGGATGACCAGGATGTGTGGAGGGGGAGGAGGAGCAAGGATGGAGGAGGAGGGAGGGAGGAGGGAGGAGCAAGAGGGAGGGGAGAGGAGGAGCAGGCATGGAGGAGGAGGGAGGGGGAGGGAGGGGGAGGAGGAGGGAGGAGGAGGGGGAGGAGGGGGGGGAGGGAGGGAGGAGAGAGGAGGGAGAGAATTCAAAATTTGAGCTTTGAAATTTTAATTTGCTGGCTTCCACCTAGGAGTAAGAGTTGTGTGAGACTTGTAAGAGGTCAGGTCACTTGTGGGCTTAACCCACCTAGGTGAGGGGGGGTTAGGACTTTTTGGGCCCTACCATGGCCCTTTCAATAGGACTAACCCATTCCTTATGAGACCCTTTTGAGACCCCATTTCTCCCCTAATGGATTGGGATCAATATGATAAACATATGGGCTTGGGTTCTTGACAAGTTTTGTTCCAAGATGAAGAAGTGGAAGGGTTTTCAAGCTAACTAGCTGGTAGGAGGATGGTCCTTAACCACTATCTATACCCCTATCACCATCTTCTATTTCTCCTACTAGCACCCCAGTAGCAAGGGCTTGACTCAACTGATTTCAAAGTGTAGGTTCTTCCTTTGTGGAGGTAGTTGCAAGATACCTAAGGTCAAGTGGGATTTTTGCACTAGGCCTAAGGTTGAAGGAGACGTAGGGGTTGTTGACATTCAGCTTTATTCTGTTAAGCTTGTTGCCTCATGGATTATTAATGCATCAATTAAGCCCCAAGAAGGTGGTCCTAGCTCCTCTCTAGGAACTTTTCTCAGATCCATCCCTTGAAGGAAAAAAAGTGGTAGAACTTCCCCTCTATGTTCACTGTCTTCAACCCAAAACCCTATTTTGCTAAGATTAGCTCAACAGGTCTTTGTGCGCCACTTTTGAGACAATCAAATCCCAGATCACGTTCTCTACTAGCAAGGGGTCCATCTCTCTTGACTCCATTTAGACCTTCTCTATGCATAGATTTCCCCCCTTAAATGATGAGGACTTTATCAGATTGTATGGTCTCTTCAAAAAAGGATTGCAAAGTTGGGGCCAATCATGGAAGAGGGAACAAAGAAGACGGAAATTTTGGCCTAAAACTAGAAGAGAATTTGTCTCTCCAACCAACAGACACCTTTAATCAGGGAGCGATTAGCCTTATGGGAAGATAATGTTCAGTGGAAAGGAGGTACAATACTTGTATATGACTGTGAATTCAGCTGGGTACACTCCTTCCATTTGCTCCCTATCCCAAGCCCTTTTGAAGACATAGAGGAGGTTTATAGGACATTGAATGTGAAATGGAATCTTCATGACTATCAAACCTACTAGAAGGGCAGGTGCCATAAGATTTGGAATAAGGAAATCCCAAAAAAAATGTCTACCCTCCTTTGGGTTATTCTTCACAAGGCTATTTGGACCAATAACAGAAGCTTGAGGATAGGGAAAGGAAATGATCAGTGCAAGTGATACTCGAGGTCCCAAGAGGATAATTTCCACTCATTTTTTGCATGCCCTCAGGCTAAAAAGTTTTAGGAAAATACTCAAATCCTTGTAGGGGAGCCTATAAACTAGAAATCTATACTATTGGGTGATGTTGTAAAAGTCAAACAAGGTTTATGGTTAGCTACTAGGGCGCATGCATTATGGTTTATTTGGCTTTCTAGAAACACTTTCTAGTTTTAACCGAGAAATTCCAAATGCTAAGCTTTTGATGTTGGATTGGCTAACAGGAAAGGACAAGATATCCAAGTGGATGCAACTTTACAAAAAGGACCAGAATATATTGTGTATTGAGATTTAGGAACATGAAGAATAGTACCACAGGTCCCGATACAAAGAATGCCCTTTCTTGGGAATGATTTAATCTTCTTTGAAATCTGAGTGATCTTGCCTACTAGTGTTGTTTGGCATGGCCTGTGCACCAATTTATATTGTCTTGTCTTGATGATGGATCTCTACATAAGGATGCTTTGTAACAGGTACAACATGTAGATATATTTTTGATAATATATTATCACTTCTTTTTGCCCAATATATATACAAAGATACATATGTAGGTACGTGTGTGTGTGTGTGTGTGTGTGTGTGTGTGTGTGTGTGTGTGTGTGTGTGTGTGTGTGTGTGTATGTATATATACATATACATATATTGGGCCCTTGCGATATCGTTGAATAAAAATCACTCAAACTTAATCATAATCTTCATAAAACAATGGGTGCTACAAGCTTTTTATGTTATTGAATAGGAAGTGAGCAAAAGGGTGGAGATATAGGTTGAATAATTAAAATAAATATACATATATATATAAAAGAGTGTGTGCATGTGTGTTACCTATTATTTTAAATATACATATATATACATATATATATAAAAGAGTGTGTGCATGTGTGTTACCTATTATTTTAATTATACATATATATACATATATATATAAAAGAGTGTGTGCATGTGTGTTACCTATTATTTTAATTATTCAACCTAGATCTCCACCCTTTTGCTCACTACCTATTCAATAACATAAAAAGCTTGCGGCACCCATTGTTTTATGAAGATTATGATTAAGTTTGAGTGATTTTTATTCAACAATATTGCAAGGGCCTAATACTGATTTGTCTCTTATCCCATTCTCTTTTCCATTCTATATATCATATCCCTACTATTATACTTATTGCTATTTCGAGTAAAAACTTATATCAGCAATTAGAATGAAGGGGATTTCTAAAATTGGTACCCAATTCTTGCATTCCAAGGTGAAGAAACCATCGTACATACCTAAATTAGTATTTTTAGGTTTAATATTGAAAATCACATCACATTTCATATTAAATGGATGCTTCCAAGTCTTCTGTGATTCACAAAAATTCTGACAGCATCACATCATAAACTTCATGTTTCATGCAACTCCAACTAGATATATCGTTGAAAATGTCTTGATTTATATAACATGGTCAAAAGCCTAGGTTGTCTCAAATTTTTTCTAGTGATCCTATCTCTAGCTAACCATAAACAACTAATGTAAATAGAGAGACTACCAAGCCTATCAGGGGAATTTTGGACTCTAAAAATGCCCCTTGTATTAGGCCCTTAAGAAATTGAGATTAGGAGTTGGCCAATAGGAAGGGTTGAGCATTTAAATAATGGAGGTTTTGGCACCTCTCCTGATTGGTGGGATGGTTGACAACCTACCACTTTATCTCTATCTACTTCTTCAATATGCAATGTAACAATAAATTCCTTCTAAGAAATCAATGGTGGAAGATTGACTAAGGTTCAAGTTGATCCTATCCCTTGAATGTGGGGCATGTGGTAATGATCGAATGGCTCACATCATCTCATTCAAAATGCAAGTTAATGCATCATGGCGACCGATGCAAGCCCTTAGATTTGAGGGCTGATCTAATGGTAGGGATGAGGTGATGCACGTGTGCCCTTAGATGGTGGCTAATCCAACAGTTGGAAGGTGGCACATTGCATGTGGATGCCTTATGGCCTGCACATTTAAGTTGTAGTGCCCTTAGATTGAGGCAATGATCCAAGGGTGAGGAGTAGGAACCTCATGCATGCTCTCAATTGAGGTTCTGATCCAAGGGATGAGGTTTGGCATGTCGCGTGAGGTGTCCACTTGGCATGCATGTTGAATGAGGGCCCATGGGAGCTTGTCAACCGCTATTAGATGGGGAGGTATATCCAAGGGTGAGGAGTAGGCACCTCACCTACACCCTTGGATGGGGATGAGATCAAAGGGTGGACAAAAGGTGCTTAACGTGCACCTTTAGATTGACTAGGATGATCCAATGGACCACAATCCCATGTCATATGAACCATTGGATGAACTACTAATGCATCTATGCCATCCAAAGGCACATGACACGTTCCACCTCTATTTATTTAATGAATGTAAACCCTTCCCATTAATTACATTTTACAATGTCGCTTTTAACTTAAGGATTAGGAAATTCACCCATTTCTTAATCACATCATTATGAGGCCCTTTTTGAGCCCAGACTTCCCCTAATGGCCCTAGGCATGCCATTATCTTCATTTAAAAATTGGGGTATTGCTGTAGAAGGCATCCTCTTGTGCCCTCCTTAAGCATCAAAATGGTGGGAAAAGTGGCCGAGGTCACTAGCATCAATCAACGTAAAAATAAAGTTAGGACCATTGTTTCATACTTGTAACTGCAGGCTTTGACCCTTAGCCATGGTTGTCATCCCTATCAATCCCAACATTTTGACCAAAAGAAGAGGAGTTCGAAAGAAGTATCAAAATTTATTTTTGAAGTTCATGGTATGCGTCACATGTCTAAGTGATTAGTTAATTTGAGGATGTCTAACAAGCTACCTTATTAGCTGAAAGTAGTAATATTCCTCTACATATCATTAGCCTTTTGAGGATTTGCATAGTATAACACTGAGCTCTTCTCAATATTTTTAGTGCCCTTTGCTTGATTGATTTCTCCCACTTTACCAAAAGTGGGAGCTTGCGTTGTGCTCATCTCTTGGACCGATACCTGACCCTTTTGATTTCCATCCATCCTTGGAAGAGATCATCTAAAGATATAATCATATGAACATATTTTTGGTTGAAGCTATTTCCAAAAGCCAAATGCACAATATCAATAAAGTCATACATAACACCAATATAGCATATATGGCAAACTGCTCTCAAGATTGGTTCCAAAACCGATCTTGTACTATTAAATAAGAACATCACAAAGATAGCAACTTTTGAAAATAGAATTATAGAAGATATTCTTACATCCCATTCTTTTCGTGATTGGTGTCCTTTAGCATTGATACATATGCTTTGGACAATTCAATACTATTCTTGTGTTCTTCTTGCATAAACACCTTTGATTTCTTCTTGCATAAACAACTTTGATTTCTTTAACTGCTAGAAAATCACTCAATTGCAAAATTTTAGCTACTTCAATTGAGTGCTGGCCTAATAGCACCCAATAAGCATAGGTGCATATGTCTTTAAATGACACATTGGTCAGTGGGCAAATCGGTGTTTGGATCATATGGCATCACATTTGCTTTTGTGGAGTAGTCTCTTGGATTCATGCAGAATTCTTTAACCAAATTGCAAATGTGTTGTTCCACTAGGGGCCTATACATGTAATCAGTTGTGCTTGTGTACAATTTAAAATAGGGATTGAGAACCCATCTAGACCAAAAGGATAGCGTTGTTGAAAATTGTGTATCCCCTCTCCTTTGTCCTTCCAACCAATAACGTCCTCCTCTGATGGCACTATCCTCAATGGTTGTGCTTCAGTGGTAGTCGCCAAGGCTCATTCATGTATCTTAGTACTTGCTTGTTTTACATTACCCTCACCTATTTTTCTTGGCATTTTAATGGTCTGACTGATTGTGTTGATTGTGTCAACAATCATGCCTGGAGTTGTGGTTTCATCAATCACAATATTACAACCCATTTTTTCCATGGAATCCTTCTTGCCCTTCATATGTTTTGATTCGTCATAATATGTAGGTGACAGGTAGTAGAATTTTAAGCTGACTTGGATGAAGAAGGCCTCGTCACCTTCTTGACCCACTATGCCCTTATTTACTCCTGTTACATGTCCCACATCTTTAAAGTCCAAAGAATCATTTCTTTTAACAAACAAGTGGCCCACAACCAAGACCAGTTTTACAACTGATTCAAAATCGCTCTTTAATGAAGGATTCAAAAACGATCTTTGATGAAGCAAAAAGGCTAGGCCTTTACCCCCCCAACCAAGACCGTATCTTTGATGGAGAGATAAAGGAAAAAGGCTAGGCCTTTCATCTGCTAGCCAAGACTGGTTTTAAAACCCTAATCTGGGTGAATTAAAAGTTGGATTCGGGGCTGACCTTCATCTCCTAATCCAAGATGGGTTGAGGGGATGAAGGAAATTAAAGTTCATCTCTCTATCCAAGATTGGGCAAACCTTCATCCCATAGACATTGAGCAGATGCCCTGTGACTACTGAGTGCTTGGCAGAGTGACTTATGTAAACAAAAATGAGCAACTATCTTGTGTCCCTCCCCTAGCCCAAGTCCTTAACCTCTCTTGACTACCTTCCTTGGCCTGGACCCATGGTAACACAGACCTCATGTATCTAGCACTACCTACAATGGCTAAGAGCTCACCACAGCATGGGAGAGCTACAATGGCTCTCCCATGTTGCTCTCCTATGCTGTGGTGAGATCTTGTCCTAGGGATAAATCTAGGGGTTGTAGAAGTGTGTTGGATAGAATAGATGCATCATGGCACAAAGAGAGAGAGATCAAGTGAGGTAAAATCCATTGTATTAGAATGAAGGAACATCCTCCATTAAATAGAGTGAGAGGTAGGTGTAGGCACCTCCCCTATATCAGTGGCAATTAGCCCTTACATCAGTGGGACTGGTTAAATTAAAGGAACCTCCCATGTGGGGGCCTTTGTGCCTACATCATCACTTAGGTCACACATTAGACACCTCATAGCACTAGGTGCGCTTCTACAACACACACACACACACACACACACACACACACACACACACACACACACACACACACACACACACACACACACACACACACACACATATGACTCCCCTAGATGCACATGTACACCTTAGAGCAAGCCCTTGATCACACTTATCCCAACATACCCCACCTCAAGGGTTTGCCTCTTGCTATGGCAAGGATACATCTAGTCTCATAATTTCTCATGCCATCTCATGGTGGTCAAGGATAAATCTGTGGCTAGGATCTCATGCTAGAGCAAAGCTGCCCAAGGGTCAAGGTTAATAAAAATGGGATGGACCAAACACACATATCATATGGCCTACATCATATGGTGACCAGAGGTGATTTACAAAAGACAAGACACATCTCTAGATAGAGAACGTCAAAATTTTAACCAAGTGATGATAAACAAAAATTTAAAGACAAATTGCTCAAAAGGCAAAGTCCTTGTCTTCTACCACAAAGTTTGATGCTTCATTTGTTGATGGAGTTCTCTCTTTAACCAGATTTTTCATACTCCTCTTTTTCTCATTACAAAACTTCTCTGAGTGATTTTTCTTGCCACAATAAGAGCAAGGGTTGATTTTATAACAATCCTTCTCAAGATGATTGTTTTTCCCACAGCTCTTTGAAAACTTCACTGCAAGTGCTTTTGTGTGCATTTTACCCATTCTTGAAGTGTTCTTTCTTTCCTCTTCTTGCAAAGCACTGATGATGCCCTCTAGTGTGGGTTGAGGAAGACTCTTCAAAGTGGTATCCACATAGTCAAAGTCTTGCAGCATACTCTTTAAGAGCACTGCCATAGCATCATCCTCAGTGATAGGAGAGTTAATTGAGGCTAGTTGTGTCATTAGACTCCTCATAGTATTGACATGAGCAACAACATTGTCTCCCTCCATTTTAAGTTCAAAAAACTTAATTTTTAAATTTAATTTGGAAGTATGAGAGGTAGCACCAAATAATATGTCTAACTTATGCCATGCTTCAAAAGGGGATTCCAAATCTGAAATGTGATGTACATAATCATCTCCCAAACCTAATGCAATTATTGCATAAGCTTTCTCTATCCTTTTTGGATCTGCAGGTGTAGAAGTAGAGTCAATGGCCTTCCCTTTACCTTTGGTTGTAGTTGATTCACCTTCTTGAGAGGATTGAGTTCCTGCCATGACTAAGTCCCATAAATTTTCTTTCATAAGCATAAACTTTATCTTCATTTGCCAAGTATGAAAGCCTTGGCCATTGAACTTGTCAATTTTATAGGTAGCCATGAGAGGGTCTTACATTTATCAGGTAGTGTCTACTCTCTTACAAAATGACTAATCTTGTTGAACAAAGAAATCTCCCTCACCATACACAAATTTTCCTTTGGATATAAATATCTCAGTAGATATGGAGGAAGCAGAGGAATGCCTTTTACCTCGAAAATATTGTGGCAAGAAGGGAGACAAACTCTTACCAAAGTTTATACCACCTAATCAGATTGAAGATGGTCTATTTATAGTAGTTTGTGCATCTGATCCAGGTTCAGAGTTGGATGACCAAGGTGGCCCAATTTGGGTTGCAAAGGTTGCAAAGATAGAAAGGGATGACAAGGAAACTCCTATAACATTCACATCTTTATGGTATGAACTAAAGCCATTGAAAAATCTCCCGAGAAGATATACAATAAAACATCTCTATGAGGGAGGGATGCTTGCAAAAGAAATGTGAATGGGTTCCAAATAATGAGGGATTAATAGAGGTGAAAGTCAGTAGCATTATTCATTGCTGGAAATTGAGGACACGAAGTTTTAAAAAGAAGCATGGATACAATGTTGAAAAATGTATCACAATCCCTGATCCAAGTCGTGTCCATATTAAACATCATTTGGCAAGACTTGACCCATCAAGTGCAAATACATTACATGAATATGATGACTCTGAGCTTGTTCTGGCCAAAAGGATTCACAATATTCAATGCTCATTAAGTTTTCTTGTCTTTCTAAGGATTGGATAAGTGCTTCAGTTGACTTAATTGTCTCCAAATTCTTAGTTGATTGCTCAGGATATTTTTGCATCATACTTTGAAGATGCCTAATGAAGGCTTTCAAGCCTTACATTTCATCTATGTCAAGTGATTTGTCTTTGGCAAGAACAAATCTAGTTTCCTCCAATGGAATTATTTGTTATAATAAAGCATATGACTCACTCCATAAATGATCTCCATCTACTGAGTAGTGCTTCCATTGCATCACGGGAATATTGTTATGCATGTGAAACTAAAAGTAGTGTGTATTTATGGGTCCTATTAGGGCATCATCTCCTGCTTGTAAATGTGGCTGTATGAATGCTCTCCAATCTACCATCCTCTCTAAGATAGCCACTTCTGATTCTTTCTTGCGAGACCATCCAATTTTTTTCCCAAACGGAAACAACATATCCTCCATTGTTAAAACATCCATTGACTTCAACTCACCAGATATAACACTGAAGATTTGATCTATGTCTTCATGTTTATGGCCGACAAGAAGAAAGCCACCTTCCACTTCTTCAAATATTTTCAAACCAACCAGCACAGAGCATAAAGCAAATATATATTCATTATTGTTCTCTTTCCAACAATTATCAGCTTAATTGGCAACGTGTTAGGTAAACATCCGTGAGCATCTTTGACCTTTCTTATTGCTTTCATGATTGATGTAACAACTTGGTTACTATCATGGTCATACAAACTATCAATCCATCTCCAATCCATACATCACAAAAGATTCAGTATCCATGTACTAATACTCCACACAAGTGTGTTTTTAGTCCACGTTTGCCCTCCAATGCCAGTGGGATACGTCTATATCGTGGCAAAGTTGTATTTTGGTCCATGCCATCAATGGTGATGCACATGGACTTATTGACATGTGAAATAGCGTGCTCTCTCCAAGAAACATACAACTTTCCAACATCTTACACATGACGTAAATGGATTGATCACCATTTAATATATCTTCCTCGTTGCTACTCATATTTAATATATCTTCCTCGCTGCTGCTCACATTTACTATGTTCAATGGCATTTTTTAATTCATCACATGTCTTACATTTTGACATCCTTTGCTTTGATGGTGTCTTGACATGGCAAAAATCTCTACGCCAAATTTTGTACAAGGTTGACCATGAAATCATGCTCTCATCTCTGTCTTGTAAAGTTTTATTGATAGTTTCTAGGATGACCTTCTTTGTCATTCCCAAAGGAAGATGTTGTTGACATTTGACACGTCCATTTAGCATTGTTTGTTAAAGATGAGGCTATGATAATGCATGGTCTTTGAGAACTTGCTTTAATGTTGCAGTTGCATTTATAGTGTTTCCATGGCATTTAAGCTTGTAGGTATTTCCATGAATTGTATGAACCACTTTTTCTTTCACCTCTACCCAGATGGTCCAGTATGTGCCATGTGATAGTCTAGCTAACCATTGATATCCTCGATTGCAAATGGGTCTCCCATTAACCGTGGGTTTCAATCTAGGTTTACAGTGTCTTGTACTCAAATCTTGATTAGTGCCTTGATGAAGAAAGCATGAAAACTCTTGAAGAAGGTAGTTATGTCTATTAGGTGCTATCTTACTCCAAATACCAAGGTGTATTGCTGCACAATCATCTTTCCCAACTTTTCTAATGCAAAATCTCTTGCAACAAACTCGCATAAGAATCCTTTCCATATTCTCCTCGGATAACATTACATGTCTCTTTGGTTCTGGAATTGATGCCATGATTCTTTGCCTCTTCACACTCACATACTTTCTTTTTGTAAATAGTGTCTTGCGTTTTCCAGTTGTAAGACCATCAAACCTCAAATCCATTTCCCTTGAATCTTCATCTCTATAATCAAATGTTGTGTGGGCTTGAGAATTATTTGATGCTTTATAATATCTTGGAAATGGCAATCTGGTAGACATGTTCATTGATGTCAATTTGTTGCCAATGCCTCTTGAATTTTGTGGTTGAACTCTTGCTCCTTCGTAACTCAAGACTCTCCCATCTATATTCTCTGGCATGTTAGCAACAATATTACGAACAGCATGACAAGTCTCAGATTCTCTGCCCCCTTTGCCCTGCATTCGAGTGGTAACATCATGATCATTGTCACTAATATCATAAATTACTGTTATTGCATCACTTATCCCATCGATCATTGCGTGTATTTTTCTTTGTGGCCCATCTTATTATTCTCAACACAAGATAAGTCTTCTATATCAATAAGCATGTTTGAGTCACTTGCAACACAAGACAAGTCTTCTATACCAGTGAGCCTGTTTGAGTCACTTGCAACACAAGACAAGTCTTCTATACCAGTGAGCCTGTTCAAGTCACTTGCAACACAGGACAAGTCTTCTATAGAGTGAGCTTGTTCGAGTCACTTGCAACACAGGACAAGTCTTTTATACCAGTGAGCCTACTCGAGTCACTTGCAACACAAGACAAGTCTTCTATACTAGTGAGTATATTTGAGTCACTTGCAATACAAGAAACCTTTTCTGCATCAACATCTATTACTATAATGTCCTCAATACCTGTGAGCATGCCACAATGATACTCTTGATCACTACTATAGCTTCTTATCAATTTGGATCCCATTTGTGTTATAGTCCTTTTCTTCTGATAATATTATGTTGTGTCTTCCATGACATTGAAGGAAACTATCTTGGGCAAACTTGATTTCAAGAAAGCTAACCCCATTTATAAGTACTATGAACTTATAGATGAGACATAGTATTATGGACGTCTAGATGATGTGAAGTACTATCCATTGCATTTTGAATGACATCTGTACTAGTCAACTTAATTATCTCCACTATACAAAGAAAACTCTGAGGATAGCCCTTAAAGTTGCCAATTGCTAAAACTTCTCCGAAGCAAGATAACATCTCTACTTTTTCCCCCTTAAAATAAGTTTTCTTGATATCTTGAAATTATGTCTTTGGAACAATTTTGTCTTGGTCCCAGAGCATTCTGTGTGCTTGCACATCAAATATGTCACATTGTAAGATATCTCCCAATGTTTCAAAGTCTCCATGTGGATATTTTAAATGTACTTCAGGATTTACAACGTTGGTGATTATCACTACACATCTTCTCTCACCACAACATTGGAAATGACACACGTTCATAGGATCAAGACTATGAATTCATCCAAAAGCCACCACTTCATTCCTCTTACATAACACCACATCCATACCCTCTATTAGGGTGACTACCTGTTTTATGTATAAAAATAGACACAATAAATAATCATGGATCTTATTATTACTTAATAACTTTTATATCAAAACTAGCAGAGAAGGCATTGAACCTAAACCCTAGATCCTAAACTTTAAATAATTAATACAAAAACATCTTAACCATCGTAAATCCTAAACTTTAAACATTTAACCCCTAAACCCTAAAATCCTAAACACTAAACCCTAAACCCTATACCCTAAACCCTAAAGTCTAAATCCTAAACCCTAAATCCTAAATCTTAAACCCTAGACCCTAAACCCTAACCTTAAAATATAATCAAAATTTAATGATTTTTTTAAATTTGTGCAATATGTTTGATATATCCCTAAACCTGTTGCACATGCAATAGATTAAGGGTGCATCCAACCTTTTGCAAAAATCAAGGAATTTTTTTGAGTTGTGCAATAAGTTGGATATACCCCCCAACCTATTGCTCAAGCAACACGTTGAGCAATAGGTTGGGGGATATATCCAACCTGTTCCACAAGTCAAGAAATTTATTGATTTGTACAACAAGTTGGATATATCCCCGTGGCACAAATCAAGAAAACTCCTTGATTTTTGCAATAGGTTGGATGCACCATTAACTTGTTCCACTTGCAACAGGTTGGGGGATATATCAAACCTATTGCACAAATTTAAAAAATCCACTAAATTTTGGTTGTATTTTAGGGTTAGGGTTTAGTATTTAGGGTTAAGGATTTAAAGCTTAGGGTTTAAGATCTAGTGTTTAGGGTTTTGGGTTTATGATTATGCTTTTAAGGTTTAGGGTTTAGGATTTAGGATTTAGGGTTTAGGATTTAGGGTTTAAGATCTAGGATTTAGGATTTAGGGTTTAGGGTTTAGGATTTATGATTATTGTTTTAGGGTTTAGGTTTTAGGGTTTAGTGTTTAGTATATAAGGTAATGAGATTAGACTCTAGAATCTAGGGTTTAGGATCTGAAAATAAGGTTTTAGAATTTAAGGTATAGGAGTTAGGGTTTAAGGTTTAGGGTTTAGGGTTTAGGGATTAGAACTGTTATATAAGTTTAAGAGCTTAGACTGTATAACCTAAGATTTAGGAAATTTTAGGATTTAAGATTTAGGGTGTAAGATTTAAGGTATAAAATATGCATTCCAAAGTATTTAGTTTAGATATATATAGACTATATATTATATGCTTTCAAAGTGTTTTGTTTATATCCAATATTAGGTATGATCCTTTGCAAAGGCTTTACTTTCAGTAATTATAAGACTTAGTCAAAGTATCCTACTAATTAGGGACAAGCACATAGGCTAAAAGCACACTGATTCATATTTTCTTACATTCATGCTACATGGTATATCAGAAGAAATGAAGAAGTATGTGATAAGAAATATTCAGAAATATGTATTCCATATCATGGATTCATACCATGGATATCTGGTGGTTGCTAAAGTAGAAAAATGATATCCTAATGGATTCAATAATACTGTAGTTTTGTGTAAAGGCTTTTACAAAGTATTACATACTATAACAAAGATAAGTAAGTATGCTAAACCTCTTCCAGATTATATGGTTTTAAATACTTACCTTACAAATACATTCTCTAATTCTTGATTCTTTGACGAAAAAGTATTATACACATGGAAGAAAAGCATACATGCTAAAAGCACGTGTGTAAAATTTAATATTTTCTTATTTTTTAAATTAATTCAATTCTTTGATTGACTACCTTTTAAAATTTAAAGGTTATTAGTATATAATATACATAGTTTTAAATTTTATTAATGTATAATATTAATAATTTATATTTATTATTTAAATTTATACAATAATTATATTATATTTATATTAGTTTTTAAGTTAATAATGTATATTTTTATGAAAACTAAAATTTAATATCTAGTTAATAACATAAAGAATATTGTAGAGATTTTTTATATTAACAACTAGCTTACAAATACATTCACTAATTCTTCATTGTTTGAAGAATAAGTATTATATAAAGCACATATGCTTGAAGACCTCTCTTTCAAACATATTTTCATTGTTATATTTTTTTTATTAATGTATTTTTTTGACTAACTATATTTTTGAATTCTTAAGAGTATTAGTATGTAAAGTATATAATTTTAAATGTTATTAACATATAATATTAATAATAATATATTTATATAATAATTATATAATATTTATATTAATTTATAGATTAACAATATATATTTTTAGCAAAATTATATGTTAACATTAGTTAATAAAAATTTATTATATTATAGAGTAAAAATATTATAAATGGATTTCTCATTTTAATAAAGTGTCGTGAGAAGAGTTTTTGGAGAGATTTATGGTTAAATTTTGTTTTGAAGTGGTTGCGTATGCAATAGGTAGGGAGGTTTGAGTGGTTTTGAGGTTGAGAGAGAAATTTGTAATAGATTGTTTTCTTTTCTTTTTTTCTTTGGAAAATTATTGTGTGCCTAATAGGCTGGGAGAGTTTGAGTTTGAGAGAAATTTATGACAATAGGTTGTGAGAGATTGAGGTAGAGAGGAAAATTTGTGGGAAAAAAGATTTAATGCAAAAGATGGTTTTTTGAAGTTGTTGCATACGCAATACGTTGAGAGAGTTTTAGTTTTGTCAAAAAATTTTAAGGAAACAGGTTTTTGAGAACAGAATCGGATTTGAAAAAAAAAATCAAAATTTCAAAAGCTTGATTCTTAGAAGTTCTTGTGTATGCACTTGTGTATGCAATAGGTTGGAAATGAACTCACCTCTTACAACATTTTGAAAATTTTGAGAATCCTGCAATAGGTTGATGAGAGGAGAGAAGCGTGGAGTGTGAAAGAATGAACTTTGAATGAAAGAGAGAATGAAGAACGTTCTACTTATAGTGAACCTAAAAGAACTAAAAAAACCTAAAAAACTAAAAAAAGCTGACTTGACCTAAAAGCTACCCATTTTCTATAAAACTCTACTTCTCCTCATTCTCTCTCACAACTTTCCTCGAGCTCCTCCACCACCTCCCCACCTAGGTACTCCCTCCGTCCCTTCCTTCCCCTCTCCTCCCGCTTCCCATCCCCTCTCCCTCTTCCTTCTCCCAAATCCTTCTATTCTCCCTCTCACCCTTCCTCGTCCTCCTCTCCCTCCAAGACCATATTAGAAAAAGTGGGAAAATCTCACCAATGTGGGACTCTCCAAATTGGTTGAGTACCAAAAAAATGTTCTTTTTATATAAGTTTTATTCAATGGAGTTTGATTGAAATTCTCAAGGTTGCACTTCTATCTTAACAATGCCAATTCTAGGTATCCTTTTGATTATATAAAATGTTTCCAACTTGATTGAAGTTAAGTAATGTTTGTGCTTTTAAATGAACTATGGTGGATTTGGTTTGCATGCTAGTTTCTTTTGGAAATCCTTTTGTTATCTTTTTTAGATACATCATGTATGATAGGTACTTCATTGCAAAATGTTATATGCATATATGTTTCATGAATTATGGGACCATTGTGAAGGTTTCCATAGTTGGATTTCCTAAAGGAAAGACGAAGAGAAGGAAGAAGGAAATGAAAGTAAGAAAGACAACGAAAATTTTTAAAAAAAAAAAGGGACATGAGAGCTTAGCATGGCCAAACTACATATATGGAATTGCCCACGTCCAAATTTAAGGTAACCCATTATGATGTTCACATTAGAAATCAAGGGGTCTATTGCGAGTGCCTATGGAACCTCAAAAGTGACTATTTGATAATAAAAAAGGAGCACAAACTAGTAGTAATAATTGCTATGAAATTAACATCATTGATAGGTAGGAAAAATTCAAATATCTCGACTACACCACAAATCCTAAACTCCTATTTACACTTGCAAACTAGAGCAAAAAATGCATACTTTCCCCTTTTATGAACTTATAAATTGGTAGCTAACACTTTGGTTTTTGGGAGCTAATACTCCATTTTTTGGAGAGACTAGAAATGAATCTAAGAGCCTAATTTCATTCACATCCTTGGTAATCAAAATGGAAACCACATCTTTGAATACGAATTCAAATTTCAAATTTCAAATTCGGACTTCAAATTTCTATAACTTTTTTTAATCTATGAATTTTGTATTTTTTCATTTGAAAAAATATTGGTTTGAGATAAGGAATTCTCCTAGTTTAATATTTATTATTCTCCAATTGTTAGAAACTCAAGAGAAAACTCATGACTATGGAATCACTCTTTCACAAAAGTAATAACATTAGAAGGGTAGCCA
This sequence comes from Dipteris shenzhenensis, assembly GCF_047967505.1. Lineage (NCBI taxonomy): Eukaryota > Viridiplantae > Streptophyta > Polypodiopsida > Gleicheniales > Dipteridaceae > Dipteris > Dipteris shenzhenensis. The sequence continues at coordinate 56,825,248 of NC_141609.1, forward strand.
TTTATTAGCAATAGTTCATCATTGTATATTATTATAGAATAAAATGATTTCTAAGGGATAGGATTATAGTATTTTCTCAATTAGGTAAGGAATAAAATTACATATTATGAAACTTTTTTCCATTATATTTTTATTAGAAGAAAGATCGCTTTGTTGAGAGTTCACGCTCAACATCATGTGATCATGTGTGCATAGCACCATCACGTGATCATATGTGCATAGCACTAACCTTATAGAGTGCTATAAAGGAAAGGGTTAGATTCCCTAACCCTAACCCTAAAAGGGTTTGTATATATTCTATTTTTTCAACTAATTCTAGTGTACAGTTAGTCATTTGTTGTGTGCTCTCTAGCTGTGCCCTCTCTCCTCATCTCCACTCTTCTCCTCTCCCCTCTTCATATTTTGTCATGGTATCAGAGCTCCCTTGCCTTCCGCTGAGGTATTGTGATCCGCTTATGAGAGTGTGAGAAAGTGATTGAGAGATTGAGTGTTTTCATTCTTTCATTCCGTTGATGAGAGAATTCTGTCCATGAGAGTTTGAGAGTCCCTCTTCTTGTGAGAGTGAGATCCTTTGAGAGAAAAAAAAAATAGGGAGAGTTCCCTGAGATTGAATAGGAAACCCTACCTTTTGAGAGAGTTGTGGTGGCGGCTCCATTGACCTCCAAAGCAGCACTAGCCGACTCAAGGCACCCCTGCAGCAGCGAAGCCCAAGCCTCCTACACTCCAACCTTTTCTCTGAAGCGCTAGGCCATCCGCCATTTGGAGCACTGCAGGAAAGCTATCTTGTATACATTCGTATACTTTCTGCTGCCTTTCTCATCGCTAAATAAGCTGAAGAGCGTAAGTAGATGGGCCTCTTACAAGCTTCTACAATAATAGCTCTTCTTGCATGCTCTAAGGCCAACGACGCTCTGACACGCAGTGGCTGTGCTACCTCATAGAGGCCTCCATAACTACAACTCTACTGCTCTCAGCCAGCATCGCTCCAAACTACGCTTCAGAACCACAGCCCGCTATCAATAACGATCGCTCCAAGAAGCCTATCTACAACGACTAAACGACCGCTCCAAGCAGTATAAGAGGTGGCTACAGCCGTGCAACAACACAAGCTGCTCTCTCTAGCAAGCTTCCTGTAATTCTCGACTGTTGCAACTCCGCTCCAATGCCCATGCAAAGGCTAACGAGTGCTATGACAAAGCATACGCCCGGCTACGACAAAGCATACGCCTAACGATGGCCTCTGTGCAACAAACTGCAGATAGCCCAGGCTCTCTCAACAGGCTGCTAAAAATGGGCCGTGCTTCAAATCTGTGATAGGCGACGCTATAGCCACCGATGGCTCCATCGAAGGTCAGCGCAGCCCACCGACGGCTCCATCAGTCGGTGGAATCTAAGTCTCCACCAACACAATGCTCGGCCACCTTCGCCAACTAGCCCTTCAAGTCCATCAGATGCTCAACAGCTTCGCCTCGTCCAGCGACGGCTCAGCCGTCTCACCTGCAATGACTACGAGCTATGAGAGCTCCGTCACCTCCAGCCCACCAATGGCTCCTTAGCACAACAAGCGTCTTCAACGGCCGCCCCCTAAAAGCCTCGTCTGCGACTTTCTAACTCCAACGACGCTCTAGCGACGGGCTCCCTCTTCAATAGAGCTCCAACCACGCTCTCTAACGAAAACGACGACGGAATCTCTGAGATTCTGTCGGCATCTCAGAGATTCCATCCGGCTTCTCCACGTAGCGACACGTGGCAAAGATTGAGGATACCCCCTATCCTCAATCTCACCACACACTGAGGTGGGGTCAGCCAAAAAACACGTGGCAGATTAGATTTGACTTCAGTTAAATGGTACAGTCAAGTTAACCCCGGTTGAGGTGTGGTCAGCCAAGTGCCACGTGTCAATCCTATCTGCCACATCATCAGCCTATCCACACTGACACGTCAGCACTGCCATGTCATCACCGACTGTCACATCATCACCGACTGTCACGTCACTACCAATTGCCACATCACCTGCCACGTCATCAGTGCCACATCAACATTGCCATGTCACCCTGCTGACATCATCTGTGCCACCTCAGCACTGCCACCTTAGCAGTCCAGTCTGACCCTCTGCAGGCACAGTCCCTTGCCAGGCACACTGTGCACACACTGCATGTGCACACTCCTGCCACCTCAGCACAGAGCTTCACTGGCACACCTCTTGCTAAGCACAGTGCCACATTATCACTGCATGTGACTCACAGTGACACATCATCATTGAGCACCATTTGCACTCCTTTTGCCCCTCCACATAGATCAAGTCATATCTCTTGATCCAGGAAGAATTTGAGTGCTCCAAAAAGGAAAATCGCTCAATTTTTCGTGTCTACGCGCTCGTTACATCATGCGCACATTTCGGTGCAAGTTACACTCACATTTGGGCCTCATTGACAAAACCACTTCCTTCACACACATTTGCCTCTACATCGACGCATCTGACCCAGCACTTAAAAAGAACAAAAGAAAAGGAATTATTTGCTGCTCTTTCATCGATCGACGGTTGGTTTAGATCTAGATCAGAGTAGACTAGATTGCCATAGAGGGGACGCTTTGAATTCCCCAAGTTGCCAATCTAAGCCATGCCCGAAATTCTCGACTAGTACCTACTCGAAGTCAGTCCATACGCTCACATCCGATTTCACATCATTACATTACTTGAAACCTTACGTTCATCAGTTCAGTGAGCAGACTTCAGAGTACAGAGGCATTGCAGATTGGTTCACTGGGCAGATATCATTTGATTTCACACACACATGCCACCATTGTAAAGCCTATTCGGCTATCTCACCACATCGTGCACATCATTTTTCAGCCTTGTAAAGCCTCTTGGCTATTCCTGGCATCATTGCCACAAGCCTTGTAACACAGATCAGATCTTATATACTGCAGTTCTATCTTCACCGACGGTACAGAGATTTCACTTGGCATCTTCAGTGTATTTGCAGTTGATTCATACAGAGTTTTTCAGGACACTTTTGAGTACATTGTTTGCACCATGTCGACTAGCAACCTCAATCTGGAGGCATCTGCTAAGTTAGACACTCCAATTACGGTACATGGAAATACCAAATGGAGACCATTCTTGTGCTTCAGGACAAATGGGAGTATGTCGATGGATCTATACCTAGACCATTGGCCGATCCAGCCACCAGTAGCTCTACTCCATCTGTTGTCACAGTACCAGCAACGGGATCTACATCGGGATCTACATCTACACAAACAGTTTCCACACCAGTAGCAGAACCTGCCATTGCCGAGCTCAAGCAGAATGGGATAAGAAAGACAAGTATGCCTATCACCTGATCAAGCAGAATGTGCAAGATGTCATGCTAGGACAGCTCAATACAGTCAAGACATCAAAAGAAGCATGGGATATGTTCGCAGCTCTCTATGAGTCCAAGAATACATCCAAGATTCTCACCCTGAGAAACCAGATCAACCAGAGTTTTCGCAATAGCAATGGAACCGGTCATGCTTATGTACTCCGCATCAAAGACTACAACAATCAACTTGCAGCAGCAGGAGAGACTATGAATCCCGCAGAAATGGTTCAAGTAATCCTGAATGGACTAGGAGAAGGATATGAGAATCTAGTCCAAAGTATTGCCATCCAACGGCAAATTCCAACACTGGAAGAACTTCAATCAGTTCTACTTGGTGAAGAACTCAGGACTCAGGCCATTCAAGCACGTAAAGGTCATTCTAATGATCAGGCATTCACAGCTTCAGACAGAAGCAGAGGCAAAGGCAGAAACAGAGGTAGATCATATCAGAAAAGTGGTCATCATCAACAAAGTCAAAATCAGCATCAGCATCAGCATCATCCTCAGCAACATCAGAATCAGCAAAGAGGAAATCATTCCAACCGAGGAAGATTCCAAGGACGAGGGAATGCATCCACCAATGTGTCAAACATTCAATGCAACTACTATCACAAGTTTGGACACTATGAAAGAGATTGTCGTAAGAAGCAATATGACCAAGGCGGTCAATCCAGCAGTAATCGAGGGAATTCCCGAGGAAGAGGAAATCATCGTGGTGGACATTCTAGTCACAGTCATTTTGCAAATGAACATGGCAATATGTTTCTTGCAAGTGAGGAATTGCATCAGACTAATATAATGCACCTAGACACTGATTTCAATCCCAAAGAGGATTTCGGCTATCAAGTCGACCAAGTGGAACAGGATCCTTGGTACATCGACAGCGGTGCATCATCTCATATGACAAATCATCAGGAATGGTTCACAGAAATGAAGCCATTAGAAGGACAAAAGAATGTCATCTACACAGCAAACAATACACCGAATCCGGTTCAAGGGACAGGTGTTATCCCTATGAACAATTTCACTGGTACAAAAGGATTAGTCAAAGATGTGCTCTATGTTCCGAAGCTCAGTAAGAACCTTTTGTCAGTAGGTCAAATGACGGAACACAACTACAAAGTCATCTTCGACAGTGATGAATGCACTATCAGAGACAAATCCAAAAGAGGTCAGCTAGTAGCAAAAGGTGTCAAGGAAGGACGCTTATACAGGATGCTAGCTACAGTACCAAATAAGCATGCCATGTCAGCTCAAATGCAACAGATGCCACTATCTGCAAAATGGCACAAGAGATATGGTCATGTCAACTTCAAGTGCTTGTTAGATCTCAGGAATCAAAATATGGCAATTGGGATTCTGAAGCTATAGTTTCTTGGAAAGGTTTGTGAAGCATGCTGCTTCGGCAAACAAAAGCGAACCAACTTTGTCAGAAGTACCTCTCGTGCACGAGGTATTCTTGATTTGATTCATACAAATGTATGGGGTTATGCCTAGACCCGCAGCGTCAATGGTTCACTTTATTACTTGACCTTCATCGACGACTACAGCAGATATTGTTGGGTCTACTTTCTGAAAGAGAAATCTGAAGTGTTTGCCAGATTTCAAGAATTCAAAGCCATGGTAGAAAACCAAACAGGCAGAAAGATCAAGGTCATGAGATCAGACGGAGGAGGTGAATGCATGTCTTTAGCATTCATGAACTTTTGCAAAAATCACGGCATTCGAAGACAATTCACATGTGCAGATACTCCTCAGCAAAATGCAAGAGCTGAAAGGAAGAATGGGACTTTAGCAGACAGTGCTAGAGCAATGCTTAGTGAAAAGCATCTTCCAAATCAGTATTGGGCAGAAGCAATAGCTACAGCTAACTACTTGCTTAATCGGCTTCCTACTGAACCGATACAAGGTATGACTCCTTATGAAGCATTCACTGGACACAAGCCACGTATTGGGCATCTCCGCATATTTGGTTGCATAGCATATGCCCACATACAAGATGATCATCGCAGGAAATTGGATGCGAAGTCACACAAATGCATCATGGTTGGCTACAGTGAAGAAAGCAAAGCATACAAATTGTATGATCCCATCAACCGCAAAGTCATTATCTCCAGAGATGTAATCTTCGATGAGGAATCAGAATGGAAAACCTCACCTACACAGGAGATAGAAGCATCGACTTCACAGTCATCTACAGAACAGGTTGATGAAGAAGAGCAAGAATTGCCAGCAACACCCTAAGCAATGCCACAGTAGCTCAGACGGTCTACTAGGGAAAGTAGACCACCAGCTAGATTGACATATGCTCAGAAAGGCAAAGCAATTCAGGTGGAAACCACCAACTATGCTCTTATGACTACCATCATGGCTACAGAAGAGCCAGTGTACTTCGAAGACGCAGTAGACAAGCCAGAATGGCAAACTGCTATGAATGAAGAAATGGATGCTTTGTATAAAAATAACACTTGGGAATTATGCGACCTTCCACCAGGAAAGAAGGCCATAGCCAACAAATGGGTATACAAAGTGAAGTACAATCCAGATGGCAGTATTCAAAGATACAAAGCCAGATTAGTTGCAAAAGGATTTGCACAACAATATGGCCAAGATTATGATGAGACTTATGCTCCAGTAGCAAAGATGGATTCCATACGGTTCTTGATATCACTAGCAATACTCAGTAAATGGAATGTGTATCAGCTAGATGTCAAGAATGCATTTCTCAATGGTTATCTAGACGAGGAGGTCTACATGCAACAACCAGCCGGTTATGTTGAACCAGGAAAGGAGAACAAGGTTTGCCATCTCAAGAAAAGTCTCTATGGCTTAAAGCAAGCACCCAGAAGTTGGTACAGCAGAATTGACAAGTATTTTGCTGATCTGGGATACATGAAGTCCAATGCAGATCATACTCTCTACTACAAAGTTCAAGGGGAAGATATTACTATTGCACTTTTGTACGTAGATGATCTGATTGTGACAGGAAGCAAGGATAGCTTCATCAGAAAATTAAAACAAGACTAATCTGTAGAGTTCGACATGAAAGATCTTGGACTTATGCACTATTGTCTTGGAATTGAGTTCTGGAGAGATTCAAATAGCACATTCATGAGTCAGCTCAAGTATGTTGACAGTCTCCTGAAGAAGTTTCATATGGCAGATTGCAAGATTGCAGCCACTCCCATGGAACAGAGTTTGAAACTTACTAAAGATTCAGAAAAGCCTACAGTCAATGACAGATACTACAGGCAACTCATTGGATCTCTTATATATTTGACAATCACACGGCCAGATATTTGTTATGCAGTAAGCTCACTAGCACAGTTTATGGCAAATCCAAAACAGTCTCACTGGAATGCAGCCAAAAGAGTCTTGAGATACATCAGAGGTACAAGACAATTTGGGATAGAATACAGAGGAAGTCATCCACGGTTGCATGGATACTGTGACAGTGACTATGCTGGAGATCATGAGACCAGGAGATCGACACAGGGATATGCATTTTTCCTTGGTCAAGGTGCTATATCATGGTTGTCAAACAAACAGTCAACTGTTTCTTTGTCTTCGACTGAAGCAGAATATAGAGCACTCACTACAGGTGCATGTGAGGCTATATGGCTCAGAAGACTATTGTCAGAAACAGATTACTTTGATGAGTCAAAGCCAACAACAATATACTGTGATAATCAATCGGCTCAAGCATTTTGGCCAAAAATCCAGTATATCACTCCAGGACAAAGCACATTGATGTCAGAGAGCACTTCATCAGAGAAAGAGTGTTACTTGGTGACATCACACTGCAACATTGTGATAGCAAAGAAAATGTTGCAGACATCTTTACCAAACCACTCGGTAAAGAGCTATTCGAGAAACACCGACTAGCTCTTGGTTTGATGCAGAGGAAGGACATTCCCATTAAAGGGGTGTGATGGAATGTAATGCTTAGTCCTTCTTCGATTCGCCAGAATTATCATCTTGAGGGAAGGCCTACTTCATGATGTTGATCTTGAGGGAAGGTGTTGAGAGTTCACGCTCAACATCATGTGATCATGTGTGCATAGCACCATCACGTGATCATATGTGCATAGCACTAACCTTATAGAGTGCTATAAAGGAAAGGGTTAGATTCCCTAACCCTAACCCTAAAAGGGTTTGTATATATTCTATTTTTTCAACTAATTCTAGTGTACAGTTAGTCATTTGTGGTGTGCTCTCTAGCTGTGCCCTCTCTCCTCATCTCCACTCTTCTCCTCTCCCCTCTTCATATTTTGTCACGCTTTTGCTAGTTTTCAATCTAAATTAGGTTCTTGCATCCTCCCCAATGTATGTATTGGATATTTAATTACAATATTTCTTGCTCTTTATGTATATTTTTCTTAGAATGTAATATATTTCACTATTTATCTAATTATAGAACAAAAATGAGTAAGAAATACCTTGAATGTAGCAATTTATATATTTATAATGACAAGTAAATTTGGAGTGAAGTGTAAAGCATTTGAAAGTGTAAGTTCAAAACTCTAAAAACATGTCCTCATTATGAACGTGGACATCTTTCCATTTTAAATCGACCTTGGGTCGATTTTAAAACTCTAGAAACATGTTCGCATAAGCATTACCTTTGCTTACTCCCACATCATATTACACCACATTTTTGACGTATTAATGGTCAATTTCAAACCCAAAATACATATTTTCATCAACACCATTATTTCATAGATACTCCTACAAATTGACCTTAGGTAGATATTAAATATTTGAAAACACATTATCATCACTCAAACACTTTTCCATATAGTACAACCATGACCATTTGCAAATTGATCTCAAGTTGATTTGATGATGACCCTCACATAACACAAAGACATTCACAACATGTTTGAGCTTTTTATTTGCACCCCATGGATGTTGGTGATCACACATACACACAGACACATACACACACACACACACACAAATTCTAAGACATTACACACACAAACACATTCTAAGACACACCCACACACACAGCAAATTGACCTTGAGTCGATTTGAGAAGTAATAGCATAGGCTGTTGAACACAATGTCCAGGCCTTGCGGATTGACCTTGGGTCGATTTGAGAAGTGATAGCATAGGATGTTGAACACAATGACTAGGTCTTGCAAATCAACCTTGGGTTGATTTGAGAAGTGATAGCATAGAATGCTGAGCACAATGGCCAGGCCTTGCAAATCGACCTTGGGTCGATTTGAGAAGTGATAGCATAGGGTGCTAAAAACAATGGACAGACCTTGCTGGACCTTAGGTCGATTTGATGATCACTTCCACATCTACATAGATGATCCCTCACACACACACACAAAAAAAAACACACGAAAATGCATTCTAAGATAAACCTACACAGACTACAATTTTACCTTGGGTCGATTTAAGAAACAGATTCTAAGAGACATACATACACACACATTTTAAGACATGCCCATAAACATTGAAAATTGACCTTGGGTGGATTTGAGAAATGATAGCTAGGCTGCTAAACACAATGGCCAGGCTTTGCAAATGGACCTTAGGTCGATTTCATGATCACTCACACATATCTACATGGATGATTCCTCTCACACACACATAAGTGCATTTTAAGACACACCCATAGACACAAATACATTCTAAGACACATCTGTACTCACTGTAAATCGACCTTGGTTCAATTTGAGAGTGATAGAATAGACTGTTGAATGCAATGGTCATGCTTTGCATCGACCTTAGGTTGATTTGATGTCCACATACACAAACACAAACATATTCTAGGACACGTTTTGCATTTTCAAATCAACCTTAGGTCGATTTGTACTTCGTGGATGTTGTTAACAGATTCTAAGATATTACACACACAAAAACACATTCTAAAACACACCCACACATACTACAAATGGAAACTTGGGTCTATGTAAGAAGTGATTACATAGGGGCTGAACACAATGGCCATGCTTTGTAGATCGACCATAGGTCAATTTGAAGATTACTCTCACACATCTTTGTGGATGATCACTCAGCCACCCACACAAAAATACATTTTAAGACACACCCACATACATTGCAATTTGACCTTGGGTCGATTTAAAACAAACACAGACACAAACATATTCTATGACACATCCACACGAACTGCAAATCAACCTTGGGTCGATTTGAGAAGTGATAGCATAGCGTGTTGCACTCAATGGATAGGCTTTGCAAAGCAACCTTACGTCCATTTGATGATCACTTGTACACACACAAAGACATTAGAAGATGGTGAGTTCTCAAATCGACTTTAGGTCAGTTTGCATCTCGTAAATATTGATGATCACACACACACACACAAACAAATTTCATGACATTATGCACATACATACAAAAACATTCTAAGACACACCCATACACACTGCAAATCGACCTTGGGTCGATTTGAGAAGTGATAGCATAGGGTGCTAAATACAATGGCCATGCTTTGCAAATTGAGACCTTAGGTCGATTTAATGATCACTCACACACACCTAGATGGATGATCACTGGCACACACACATAAACACATTCTAAGACATACCTACACACTATCAATCAACCTTGGGTCAATTTGAGAAACATATGGATCGATTTAAGAAACATTTCCTAAGGTGTGCACACACATGCACACACACTCAAATAAAAACATTCTAAGACACACCCAAAACACTGCATATCGACCTTGCATCAATTTGAGAATCAAAAGCATAGGATGTTGAATACAATGGCTTTGCAAATCGACCTTAGGATGATTTCATGATCTCTCTCTCTCTTGCGCACGCGCGTGCACACACACATTTTTTTTATAGTGAAATTACACACACACACACACACACACACACACACATGAGCACATTCTAGGATACCCACCCACATAGCAAATTAAGCTTGGGTTAATTTGAGAAAGAGATTTTAACAATTACACACACACACACACACACGCATGCACACACACACACACACACACACACACACACACACACACACACACATACACATTCTATGACACCCCACAAACACTACAAATCAACATTGGATCGATTTGAGAAGTGACATCATAGTGCATTGAACACAATGTGTCACACACACACACACACACACACACACACACACACACACACACACACACACACACACACACACACGAGCACATTCTAGGATACCCACCCACATAGCAAATTGAGCTTGGGTTAATTTGAGAAAGAGATTTTAACACACACATACACACACACACACACACTCACTCACACACGCATGCATGCATACACACACACACACACACACACACACATTCTAAGACACTCCACAAACACTACAAATCAACAATGGATCGATTTGAGAAGTGATAGCATAGTGCATTGAAGGACTCAATAACTTAGATTCTTTGATTGATATATTATGGGAAGAACTTCAAGAGTTTACCTTTGACCTTTGGAAGATTGGTAAAAATAAGAGAATAAGTAAGAAACGATATCAGTTGTCGACAAATATACAAGTCTAGTTTCTCTATTAGGGATGCTACTTTACAAGTTTTTCTAATTCGCAACAACTTGGCATCACGTTTTATATTAGCATAGCAATGAAAATAATAAATGTTTATGAGATGTTTATAAGCTTCAAAAGACTGCTAAATCCAATTCTTTAATTAAATTTTTGGCTTGTTTGTTTACTAAACAAACATTCATATTTTCATGCCATTCAAAGTTTATACTCAAAGAAATGAGAAAAATGCTTGCACAAAGGAGTCAACAAATGAGACTCTAGGAAAATGCCAGGGATACCTTCACACATTTGGATCCAAGCAAGTCACAAATTTGGCTAGTAAATCGTCTAATACTCATTGGAACAATTTGAATTCAAGAGGCATATATAATCATTACAAGACTACATTTCTAGGTATGGAAAAAGGATTGTTTGCCCATTTTGAGGTGCAATAGGGTGTGGATGTGTTCCATACTATGGAATACGATCTATGCATGGAAAGATTTGGTACAACAAGATCCACAGCTAAAGAAGTACTCACACTACGAGGATCACCGAGTACAACCAGAGGCAGAGAGGGTAATGATTTTAGCAGATGTTGAAAATTTTAATGTCATTGGTTGTATTAATAGCTCCAACAAATGTGTAGAAATGACAAAGGCATGCTAACAATATGTTCCATGCTTGCCACCATGGAAGCATTATATGTGTGCAACCTTGAATGACATTGGATACACTATAACAACGACAACAAAAAAGGTAGGTCCAAGAAAGGAGCTTTTCATTGAATATGATTTCCAGTCATGTTCATGACACTTTTATATTATTGTATCATTGGTTCATTATTGTTTATTTTATTTTTTTTGTTTTCTACTTTTGTATCCCATCATATGCTTGATAGCTTTCTAAATGACCTTATTGAATAATAAATAATGGAAATACAAAATCTATATGCATGTGAGATCATTTTGTGAGTACAAATGCAATCTATGAACTTTCATAATTTAATCTCTTTGAAATGCAAAGAGATAAGATTTAATGCAATATCTACAAAAGGAGCAAGTAGAAGTGAAATTTGGCATATTTAAATTAAAAATGTGGGAAATGTTAAAGAACATAAAGGCAATGTTTTTTAGAGTTAAGGCAATAATGAGAAGGATCTCTTGTATCTCTAAAATTTTTGGGGCCTAAATATCAATCTTTAAGGGAGAAAAAAAGGAATCAATATCATTTGCAAAGTGATATAGACTTGGAAAGGAAAGTTCTTATGGCAACATTGAAAACATCCAAGCAATATCTATAATCCAATATGTACAAAATTGAAAACAAGAAAATACAAGTGAATTTTGATGTAATCAAATTGAAAATGGAGGCAATGAAAAAGGATGTGAATCTGAATCTCCATAGATGTTGGCAATATGTTGTACCTATTGGCCATAATAACTTCAATATGTACTCATGAATGCAAGGTTTTTCAAAAATTCATGCCATGTATTTTGCAAAATTGTGTTTCAAAGTTCCTCTTTTTTGGACCAAAATTGTGACTGTTGAAAAAAGTGGGACTTGGGATAGTCCCACTTTTCCTAATATGGGCTTCTCCTCTCCCTCCCTCCCCTTCCCCTTCTAGTGATGAATCCTCTCCCTCCCTCCCCTTCCCCTTTCGGGTGACAAATCTAGGCGACCTTTTGTTTTTGCAGAGGCAGGGGCTTGGAGGCGATGCGGTGCTAACGAGGGAGGGGCTGTGGCTTGGGCGGCACTGGCAAGGCCCAAGGGAGGGGGAGCAACGCTCGGGGGGAGGGGTTGGCATGGGCGATGCTGAGGCGAGGCGGGGGAGATGGGATGCAGAGAGTGTGGGGGTTAAAGGTCACTGTGCCTTTACCCCGGTTATGTACAATACTCAAACACATATATAAATGAATGAAAAAGAAGATTAGAGTGGTTCTGCACCCACCAAACTTGTGTGGCTCTCTATCTCTCTCTCCCTCTTCCGTTCTCGCTTCCGTTGAGAGCACTCTCAACTGGTATCAGAGCCCGGGTGATCTAGCTGAGCATGCGTGAATGCTTGAAGCTCAACAGCTCTGTGGGAGGAAGGAGAAGCTTTGTGGGAAGCTTTGTGGGTGACTTTACTTGCATCCGAGTGTGCAGAGACCTTGGAGGAACCTTTGGAAAAGTCACTTTGGCTTTGCGAAGTGGTTTTGAGAGCCTGTTAAGTGTTTTCAAAGAAAAAGTCGTTTTTTGAGCTTTTCCCTGTTCCGTTCGATGACAGAGACTCCGTATTGACTTGTAGAGGCAACTATTGCTTGCTTTTGGTATCCACTTCACTTCAAGAGCTTGGAAACACCTTCATTCTTGAATCTGGGATCATTTCATTGGATTTCTGGCTCACTGTGTCAGTTTCTGCGTTTTTTGCCTAGGTATTGGAACTCAAGTTTGGAGCAACCATTTGTAGATCTGTTAGTTCTGGTGGACTCAGGAGGTCCTAAAACTTCTATGTTGCTCATCATTCGCACTCCGGTGGAGTTTACAAACAGCTCTGTTTCAAAAAACGTTTTTCAGCCCGTGTGTTGGATCCAGTGATTGAGACCACGGTTTCCAAAACCGTCTGTCCCATTGCGTTCCGGACGCCCAAAAACCCCTACCTATCAGTTCTTGCACGATTCGGTGGAGGATTTTCAGAGTTATAGATCTCTGTGTATTCGATTTCGTCTCTCTGTTATGCATTTTTCATTCTAAGGTTTTGAAACCTTAGTTTTATGCCACATGGCAGTGGATAAGTGTTGACTCCCATTTCTCACTCATCGGTTGGAATTTTGGAGTTCTGACAGAAGAGAGATATTTGCAGATTTTCTTGCTGAGTCTAATTATGCAATGGTGCTCATGTTTTGAGGCATCTCAGGTTCTATTTTCAGTAGCGGTCATTACCGTGGGACTATGATTTCTTGAGCATACCTTATGCAGATCACTCTGGTTGCAGTTTGAGCAGTGTGCACTCATTCGTGGTGTGCATTGGGTTGCAGTGGATGATTTATAGGCCATTTGGATGCATTACGGTCCTTATTGGATGCGTTGATAGGCCCAAATTGCCTTGTGGGATGCTATTTTTTAATGGATGCTTTGCACATGGATGCTATTTTATGCTGAGGGACAGCTTTGACACATTGCAGGTGATGCACTGATAGTGCTATGCTCTCTTGGATAAGATATTATTGATGCATATGCCAGTGGACGGTGTTTATGCTTGAGTCATTTGGCACGTATTGGCATTTTCTTTTGGGCCAGATTTGCTCATATGGATGCATAGTATATGCACATGAGTCAGATGCATCTTTTGATGCTTTGAGCTTTGAGTTTTGATGATATTTCACTCTATTGTGGCATACACATTTGGGTGCACTTGGTATTTGGTGTGATTCTCTCTTGCAGGCACTAGCATTTGGGATTTTGTTTCATTTGCATCATGGCATCCTCTTCCATGTCTGAAAAGCAGTTTTTCAGCATTAAAAAGTTTGATGGGACAAAATTTTCTTTGTGGAAAGAACAAATAAGGGATGTGCTTATTCAAAAGAAGCAGATTAAACCCTTGGCAGGGATTGAAGCTAAGCCTGCAAATATGTCTGAGGATGATTGGAATGAGTTGGATGCATTAGCAAAGTCTACTATTAGACTTCATCTTGCAGAGTCAGTTTATTTCACAGTAGTAAATGAGCAGACTACGGAAGATTTGTGGAAGAAACTGTGTGCCACTTATGAGAAGGAAACTGCCTCTAATAAAGTTTACCTCATGAAGAGGTTGTTTGAGCTGCAGATGAAGGAAGGGGTCTCCATTGCTTCTCACTTGAATGAATTCAATATTATTTTCAGCCAGCTTCAGGCTCAGAAAATGAATTTTGATGTGGAGACTAAGGCAATAATTCTCTTATGTTCATTGCCATCCTCATGCGATACCTTTTGTACAGCTGTCAGTAACTCTGCACCTGGTGGAGTACTAAAATTTGATGATGTTGTGGGTAGCTTGTTGGCCAAGGAGATTAGACGAAAGTCTATGGATGGAAACAAGCAGGATGCAGCCTTAAATGTGCAAAGGGGCGATCACAGTTCAGGGGGAAGTCCCAAGAAAGAGGAAAGTCTCGTAGCAAATCCAGGGCACGGAACATTGAGTGTTACCATTGTGGCAAGAAGGGCCATATGAAAAAGGATTGCTACAAGCTGAAAAGAGAGCAAAAGGATAAGAAAAAGAATGCAAATTGGGGTGCAAATCAAAAGGAAGAGAGTCCAAGGGAGGACAAAGGAAAAGTGAAGATCGAGGAGATCAATGCAGTCACACATGATAGTGGCAATGACGTTCTCTTCATGTCTAGTTTATCTATAGAGTTGCTTACCACTTCAGATGATGCATATTCCCAGGATTGGATTTTGGATTCTGGTGCTTCATTCCATGTTACTCACCATAGGGAATGGTTCTCCACTTATGACAGTGGAAAGACAGATTGTGTGCATCTTGGAAATGACTATGCATGTGACATAGTGGGAGCAGGTGACAAAGTTTTCTTTTGCAAATGGGTCTGCATTTGTTTTGAAACATGTGAGACATGTGCCTAAGCTGACCAAGAGTCTTATTTCAGTGGGTCAGCTAGATGATGCTGGTTTTCACACCACTTTTGGCTTTCAGAGTTGGAAAATTCAAAAGGGCTCTATGCTTTTGGCCAGGGGTGCCGAGTGTGGGACTTTGTATCCCTTACATGTATCAGGGGTATTTGATCATGTTGTTGCAATAACCGAGCAGCCAAGCACTTCTTTTTGGCATTGCAGGTTAGGGCACATGAGCCAGAATGGAATGAAACTCTTATGCCGTTTGGGTTATGTACCGCATTTGAGTTTCTCTGATTTTGAATTTTGTGAGCATTGTCTCTATGGGAAGTAGACTAAATCAGCCCATAAAAGAAGGGGAAAGAAAGAGTTTGAAATGCTTGATTTGGTGCATTCAGACGTATGTGGTCCCATGCCTACACGGTCATTAGGCGGGGCTGAATATTATGTGACATTCATTGATGATGCAACTAGGAAAGTGTGGGATTATGCTATAGCTCGAAAGAGTGATGTGTTCTAGGTATTTCAGAAATGGCTGGCCTTGGTTGAGAATCAGTCAGGTAGACCACTCAAATGCCTACGGACTGACAATGGTGGAGAGTATCTCTCTCATGACTTTCAGCATTTCTGTGATACACATGGGATTAAGAGGGAGCTCACATCCCCTCGTACTCTAGAGCAAAATCCAGTTGCAGAAAAGATGAACCGTACCATTCAAGAAAGATTGCAATGCATGCTTTCCAATGCAAGTCTTTTTGGTGGTTTTTGGGCTGAGGCAATGAAGACTGTAGTGCATGTGATCAATAGATCACCTAGTAAGAGTTTGGATGGTGGTATTCCTGAAGAGGCATGGAGTGGCAAGAAGCCCTCTTACTCTCATTTGCGTATATTTGGGTGTGAGGCATATGTACATGTGCCAAAAGAGCTTTGAAAGAAGCTAGATCCTAAGTCTAGGAAATGCATCTTTCTGGGTTATGGTGAAAGTGGAGAGATGGGCTATCGTCTCTGGGATCCAAAAGCAAAGAAGATCATACGCAGCCATGATGTGGTCTTCAATGAGAAGAAGATGCATAAGGCACCCATGAGGGATGTGGAAATGAGGAGAATCACTTTCCAGGATGTGAATCCACCTGCATATGTTGATAGACAGCAAGCTGTCCATGCACTAAATGTGCAAGAAATGGTACCACTAAGTACTCCCACAGGTATACAATCAAGGATAGATGATGGATCATCTATTGGTGGAAATGATGAGCCAAATGTGGCTGATATGCAGGTGGGACAGCAAGCTGAAATGCCCTTGAGAAGATCATCTAGAGTGTCTAGACCACCTGATAGGTTTGTTCCAGGGGTAGACTATGTGATGCTTACTGATTGCGGGGAGCCTTCTTGCTACAGAGAGGCTATGATGCCTGAGGATCAACGCAAGTGGGAGTATGCTATGCAATCAGAGATGAGTTCACTTATGAAGAAATAAGACTTGGGACTTGGTTTCTTTGCCACATGGAAAGAAAGCATTGCCATGTAAATGGGTCTACAAAATGAAGGTCACAGGTGATGATGTGCCTAGGTACAAGGCCCGTTTGGTTGCTAAAGGGTTCAAGCAAGAGAAGGGTGTGGACTTTAATGAGATATTCTCTCCGGTTATGAAGATGACCACACTTAGATGCATGCTTGGACTAGTGGCAGTAGAGGATATGGAGCTTATGCAAATGGATGTCAAGACAGCTTTCTTGCATGGGGATTTGCATGAGGAAATTTACATGGTGCAGCCGGAAGGCTTTGAAAAAAAGGGCAAAGAGCATTTAGTTTGCAAGCTGAAGAAGAGTCTCTATGGTCTTAAGCAAGCGCCTAGAGAATGGTATCAGAAGTTTGATGCTTTCATTCGGTCCCAAGGTTTTAGAAGGGGTGAAATTGATCACTGCCTTTACACTAAAAGGGCTAAGGATAGTAGCTTGATAATCCTGGCACTATATGTGGATGATATGCTATTGGCTAGCAAGAATACTTATGAGCTAGATGCATTAAAGGCCAAGTTGCATGAGGCCTTTGATATGAAGGATTTGGGACTTGCAGGTCATATTCTTGGTATGCACATCACACGTGATCGGAGTAGGAAACTCCTTTGGCTTTCACAAAAAGAGTATGTTACAAAAGTATTGCAGCATTTCAATATGGAGGGGGGGAAGGCAGTGAGTACTCCATTGCCTCCATATGTGAAACTGAGTCATACAGATAGTCCCAAATTAGATGAGAAAAGGGCCATGATGGCCAAGGTTCCTTATGCATCAGCGGTTGGGAGTCTTATGTATGCTATGATAGCTACTAGACCAGACATTGCATTTGCAGTGGGAGTTGTTAGCCGGTATATGGCTAATCCAGGAAAGAGGCATTGGGAGGCAGTTAAGTGCATCATGAGGTACATGAAGGGTACCAAGGAGATGTGCATCTGCTTTGGTAAAGGAGACATGCGTGTACTTGGGTACACAGATTCAAACTATGCAGGGCATGTGGATAGTAGGAGATCCACTTCTGGTTATGTGTTCACCTCTCGGGGGGGTCACTTATCATATGTAACCCTATCACGTGAGTTCAACAGAAGGATATTTTTTATTCCTAAAATTTACAGAAATAAATATACATAAGGGACTATTTAAAATAGTTTTAGAAAAAATTTACAGATTTGTATAGAAAAGGGGTACATTTTATTAATGAAAAAATTTACAGATAAGGGATTTTAAATATAGGCCTTGAACGCACGTGATATAGAGGGTTTATACATAGTGACCCCCCTGAGGTTCACCTTTGCAGGTGGTGCAATGTCGTGGATGTCTCGCGCACAGAAGTGCGTTGCTTTGTCTACCACAGAGGCTGAGTATGTGTTGCAGCCACAGAGGGTTGCAAGGAGGCTATATGGCTTGATCGGCTAGTGGGAGATTTGGGGATTCATACAGGTGTACCGACATTGCATAGTGATTCCATGAGTGCTATTCAGCTAGCACAGAATCCAGTCTTTCATGCAAAGACCAAACACATTGAGGTCAGGTACCATTTCATCAGGGAGGTACTTGAGGACAAGCGCATAGAGCTTGTCAAGGTTCATACAGATGATAACCCTGCAGATATGCTGACGAAGAGTCTACCTAGTCAGCGGTTTGAGTATTGTCATGTATTGATGGGCATTGGATAGTATGCTCACTGGTTGTTCTCCCTTAAAGGCACATTGTCCTTTAAGTGGGAGGTTGTGGGGGTTAAAGGTCACTGTGCCTTTACCCCGGTTATGTACAATACTCAAACACATATATAAATGAATGAAAAAGAAGATTAGGATGGTTCTGCACCCACCAAACTTGTGTGGCTCTCTGTCTCTCTCTCTCCCTCTTCCGTTCTCGCTTCCGTTGAGAGCACTCTCACAGAGCAAGACAGGTTGGGGAATGGAAATGGGAAAGGGAAATAGGAAGGAGGCTTGTAGGGCGAGGTGAGGGGGACGAGGGAGATGAGGCGGGAGGGTGATTAAACCCCCCTAACCTGTTGCGCACACAACAGGTTCAAGGAGGGGGTTAATCACCCTCCCCTAAGCCCTAAGCCCCAAGGGAGAGGGATTAACCCCCCTTGAACCTGTTGTGTGTGCAATAGGCTCAAGGGGGGGGGAGGGGAGGGGGGACCCCTCCCCTTAAGGAGAGTCGAGGGCCCGAAAGGGCTCCTATTAAAAATAAATAAATAAATAAATATCAAAAAATAAAAAATAAAAAAATAAAACAATTAAAACAATCAAATAAATTTTAAAAAAATTAAATTAAATTCTTTTATATATGTTTATAAAATATTTTGAATTAAATTATTTATGTAAAAAAATATAAGATAAAAAAATAGTACCTAAAAATCTAAAAATATATTTTAACTTTTGAATGTTCAATTAATTGTAAAATTTTAATATTTAAATATTTAATTAGCAATTTTTCAAATATTTTGAGTTTGAAAATCATTGTAATTCTCATTTTTTATTTTTGATTGCTTTACAGAAAACTATGGCTTCGAGTTTTGGTTTCAAGGTGTCTTTCAAATATCTTGAACATGCTTGGTATTTTTTGGAGCACAAATCAAAGTGTTTTTTGGTGATCACTGTCAAGAATGTATCAAGCATGAAATATTCTCCAGAGGTAGTAAGAAATGATGGCATGGTCTTAACCATTAACATTAAAGAAAACAATTTGATAGAGGTTGTGTGCAAAGGGAAGAATGATGATGTGGTCTACAAGTTACGAGTTATGCACAAGCACTTCTTGAAGCCCTTACTAGATTCAATTGAAAAATCCCAAGAATTACTTAGTGTTTTGGAAGCATTGAAGAAAATGTGGGATGCATTTCCAAGTGGTAGTGTTGTACCTTCAGTAGCAGTAAGTATGCTATCTATAACACGTAGCCCTCAAGTTGTACTGTCAATATCTGTGGCGATAACTATGGTATCTCCGGCAAAAGTAACTACATTATCTATGGCAGTAACTACAGTATCTCCAACTGTACCTACACCATCGACTACTACAACTACAAGAACAAGAAGGAGTGATCGTGGAGCAGATTCAAGTTCCACAACTATTCCCAAAAAGAGAGCCAAAATAACTCCTACTCCACGTGCAGATTATTCAAGTGCAGGTTATTTAAAACCAAGCGAAAAATTAGATAATGATGATCAGGAGGATCCGCAAGAAGAAGATACAAGTCTCGCAGGCTTTTCTATAAGTGTGGTAGACTTACATCCTCTAGAGGATGAGGGGTACATTTTGGGATTTCACAATTCAGCGTGGCCACCACAATGCTTATTGATCTAGCTTCGTTGTTCGCAAATCAAAGAAAGCTAGATAAGACATTTGCACACAAATTGTGTGAAGATATGAGGAAAACAAAACTCCAATTGCCACTAATATCACTCTTCATCCTATGGCATTTAAGAGACTTCAAGAAGATGATCCTACATTGCCTAATGTCACATTCCAAAAGCGCGTGGACTTTCTTGATGCTTTTGAGAACTTTAGAAGGAGTGACTTTGTTCATGGACAGGCTTTGTACCAAAGCCGATATGGGACTGAAATCGAGAAGAGATACATGCTGGCAAAGAATAGGTCCTTGGAAAGATGCAGGTTTGAGCCCATTGATGGGCAACACTTTTGTGAAGCTTGCAGGATCGCCCTTGATGAGGGAAGAAAAGGAAACTTGCCACAGATTGAGTGGATGGAAAAGTTTCAATGGGTCATTTGTCATGTATGCATATTTAACAATGACTTGAAGTACATTCTAGAATTAGAAAGGTTAAATTCTATTCCATTTAGGTTGGAAAAAAGATCTTTGCTTTTTGAGATTCTAATAAAGGCAAGGGAGTTTGGGATGTGGAAAGCCATAAATAGTGAAGGGCAGGAGACCTACATCTGAGTACATGGCAAAGAGGACTCGGTTCTATAGATGCTTGAAAGGTATTCTAAGCAATATGCGAGGCATACCAAGTAATAAGGTTGAGGCCAAGGATCTGAACACCGCCGTTGCAAGATGCAAGGATGTTACTTGCATTGTCTTCCACGAGGACTCAGTGTTTCAGAGCATGGTGGATGTTTGCCAAGCATATGAAACAGGAAAGATATCCTTTGAGGCACCAGAGCACACTACAACTAAGAGGAAAGAATTAATGAAATCGATGTCTATTATCTGGTGGAGAGCATTAAGGTTTATTCCAGATGCAATAACACAAGAAGTATGCAAGAAGATTCCCAGTGATGACTACTTCTTTGGAAAGAAGAGCAAGCATAGCAACTTGGATGAAGTGGTCACCCAAATGATTCAAAGGCTGGCAAGTCAATTGATGTGGATAAGAAGAAAGCACTTAGCCTAGGTCAACTCCTTGATAAGACATGGGCTAGAACGTGGTTGGCTTCAATGGATGTAGATGCCACACCATAAAAGGATCTAAGAGCTAAAATGCCAAAGGTTGTTAAGACAGAATATATGGACATCAAGAAAAAGGCCTTGCAGTCCACTACCCAAGGTAGAGCAATTGGTGGTTTAGATGATGGTTCTCCATTTAGCTTCTCCTATGATATCTTGCTACTATCAGAGAATGATACAAAATTTGCACACATCAATGGCATTGATACAGAGCATTTTATAACAATGAGCTTGGGAAAAGCCATGTGTATTTTTCATAGATGAATTGCAAGACCTTGCAGTGTCACGAATAGTTGAACTTGTGCAGTTTATCATAGAAGGTCCTATGGCAGATGAGAAAAGATCAACGTTGGTCCTGTTTATGATAGAATCATGAAGGGATGCCTTGTATGCAAGTTTGATATCTACATTTGGGTATTTACTTTCAAAAGTATACCATGGTATAGTCCTAATGAATCATATGATTGTCTTGGAAGGCACTGCCATTCAAGTCTTGCAGCCTTTCTTGATGTGTTTCTTATCCAATGGTAGTGGTAATCTTATCAAAATTCCTTTAAGGAGTCTCGAGCTTCATTACTTTGAGGACAATAAAGTTAAGCTTGATGTAGCAATGGTGGATCACAAAAAGCCGATGGATCCTGATGTGATACTAGAGATGACAAAGAATTTACTGAATGATGGGTGGGAAGTAGCATTGTATTGAATGGGTTTTGTTGCTGAGAAATTGCTACGCTAAGATAGAAATGTAAATGTCATTGATACTCCCCATCAGATTGAGTTCTTTGACACATATTACAGTTGCACTACCTTCTTTGAAGAGGAAAATGTCGAAGAAGAGGGTAGTGAAGAAAATGTCAAAGAAGAGGGTAGTGAGGAAAATGTCGAAGAAGAGGGTAGTGAGTTTGAGGATGATGATTCTAGCTCAGGTGATGATGAGGATGAAAGCTTTGCATCTGATGAATTACACCAAGAAGAAATCCGCACAAAGAATAAGGGTGATCAATTGTCAACTAGAGTCAAGGAGGTTCCACTCATCATATACAGGAAGGCCTACAGCAGCAAGAAGTAGTAGTACAGCATATTGTAGGAAAAGGTAAGGCTAAAGAGGTGGAAGCACTTCCCTTGAAATTAAAAGTGAGGAAGGCACTCTTGATCTTGGGTGAAGGACATGCAAGTGGATCAAGCAGCCTTACCCAAAGAAGGTATGGACGAGGCAAAGCATGACCAAGAGGAGTTACTAGAAGGCATAGATGGTTCTTCAACCATGACCTTATAGACTCTAG
This sequence comes from Dipteris shenzhenensis, assembly GCF_047967505.1. Lineage (NCBI taxonomy): Eukaryota > Viridiplantae > Streptophyta > Polypodiopsida > Gleicheniales > Dipteridaceae > Dipteris > Dipteris shenzhenensis. The sequence continues at coordinate 56,847,927 of NC_141609.1, forward strand.
AGCAGGCTACTAGTCGGGAACCTAGTAGCCAGGACCCTACTCACCAAGAACTTGGTCATGAGTGGCCTACTAGTTAGGTGCTTGGAATTGAAGAGCAGACTACTAGGTAGGACTATACTATAGCCAGGACCCTGCTACTACTGAGACTCTAGTCTTAGAGCAGTAGTTATGAGAATTGGAATTATCCCATTAATTTAATCCTTTAGTATTTAGTTTAGTGAGATCCAACATTTTTATCGTGCAGCTGATGCATGTGTGCTCACTGTTCTGTAGTGATGCATGTGTGCTCCTACATGGCTAAATATATGATTGCGGTGGGGCTGTATGAGTGTGTAGCATTGTGTGCATCACTTACGCAATGACGGTATGTATAGCATGTGTGCACCATCCGTATGATTTTATTCATGTGTAGCATCAGGTGCACCATGAGATGGTATGTGTCACATGTGTGCACCATTCATCTATGATTTATTGATTTCGTGTTGCTACACTACTGAAAGGTTGATTGATTGTGGTGATTAATTCCAAGGTTATCGTATGTTTGAAATATTTCATTACTATTGATCGTGTGAATTCAGGGGAAGAGTAATTGATTAGGCGATGGCATCTAGTAAGCATGATCCACCATATTTTGGGCATGTAGGCACAACTCCAGTGATCTAGGGATGAATAAGGCTTATGCCTAGTTTTTGATATTACAAAATATTATGTACATATTTGAATTTTGGATTATTAGTGGCTTGGCTAAGTGTATAAACTAAAGTTAGAAAAAGCTTTATTTTTAGAAAAGGCAGCTATTCTAGAAGGTGGATGGGCTTTTTGTAAAATCGAGTATGGAGAAAAGCACATAGGTTTTTTGTATGATTTTTGCTCGAAACGTTTTTGGGGAAAATACATAAATGCATAGGAGGTGGAAGGAGAGCACCACACCTATGGGGGGAGATTGTACCCAGCAAGCTTGTTTTGTCTCTACTGTTTGAGAGTTTGTGCATATTTTCGAAGAGTGTTGCTATGTTTTTCAAGGATTTGCAGGTTTCGTGAGCATTTCTCATTGCAGTGGTATCAGAGCCAGGTTTCGTCATCCATAACACGGGAAGCACATGCACCCCACATCCTCGAACAAGAAACCACGGCACGCATCAGATTGTAGACACCGTGGACACTATGCACAAGAGCGTAATGAAGCTCGAAGCAGCAAGAGCAAATAGCGCAGAATGGCTCGCAGGCAGGAAAACGTGTGGCAAAAAAAAAAAGAAATTGCAGCAAAAGAGGTTGTTTGTACGTACTGTGAACGCAAACCTGCGCCTTAGCTCCTTCAAGCATATGACCAAAGTGGTGACCAAGGCATAGTCCTTGGCATACCTGGCATTTAAGGCACTGTTGGCACCGTTGGTCGCACACGAGGAAGCCTTGGGAGATTGCTCTTAAAACTTCCCAGGAGGTCCCCCATCTTGCGGTACTATTCTAGCTCAAGTCCCCTTAACAATTGGTGACTATCCACTAGATCAAGTCACTTTGTTGCTCTATTCTTTGAAGTTCCTAGTCATAAAGATATCCTTTAAGGCAATAGTGCAAACAAGGGAGCAACCCAACGGGTTTTGGAAGAGGAGAATCTCCAAAAAAAAAACAAAAAAACAAAAAAACAAAAACAAGTGTTCACAAGAGCAGGAGGCAGTCTACAAGTGCTATCGGACACGAGCTTTGCTTTGTACCTTGCAACATGGATTCATTTGTTGGAATTGTGTGAGTTCGAGAGCCCATAGATACTATTCGGTCGACAAATAGCCGCTTTCAAAGCTTGGAAACCGAATTGAGATAAGTCTTGTGTTTGTGTGTATTTCCTTGCATAGTGATTTCTTCTTTGCACCATGCACATACTTAACTATGTCTGGAAGGTGTATTCCATTAGAGATATGTTATCATGAAGATCTACATCATGATGAGGATGAGGAAAACGATCACCATCGATCAAGAAGAAGTTCAACACTGATGACACTTACTGAGGAAGCTTGGCAAGAACGCTATCGGCATGAGAAGCAACAATGTCAAGAGATTGAAGATGCTCTATGCCAAGTGATGACAACTTGGAAGCCACCTATATTGATTGAGGATGAGGAACCTATGCATGCATCAGATTCAATGGATGCATGGAAACATCATGCATGGGACCTTGAGCAGGATCTTGAGTACATGCGCAACATGTGCGACACGCATAAAGCCAACGAAGAACACGCAAATCGAGTGTTAAAAGAGATGACTGAAGTCACAAGGAAGCGTATGAATAACAGGGATGATGAAAAAAGTGAAAGCAGCAAATCATCAGACACCAGTGATAGTGAGCGAGGAAGAAGCAAGACGAGACATCAAAGGAAGAAGAAGCGACATGTGAAGACTTCACTATGACGACATCATGACACTACTCCTTCACATGAGTCTAGCGATGAGAACAACATGGGAAAGGCCATCTTGAAAGCACTCAAGCTTTGTGATAAGAAGAAGTCTGGTAAGATTTTAATTGCAAAACTTTTTCTTTTCCAAAATGTGATGGTAAAAGAGATGGACAAGCTTTACTTGCGTGGATTAGTTCTTTCAATCAATACTTTTTAGGAGAATGGTACAAAGAGATCGAGAAGGTAAAACTTGCTACGAGTCACATGACAAGTAGTGCACAATTATGGTGGAGTGTGGTCACTAAAAGCACTCATGTTCCAAAGACATGGGAAGCATTCAAAGATAAAATCAAGAAGCGCTTCCTACCTACATAGTTTGAAGAGGATACTTGCAGGCAATGGTGAAGATATGCCAAGGTGACCATAAATGCCTGCAAACTGATTTAGGGTTTAGGGTCTAGGGTGTAGGGTTTAGGGTGTAGGGTTTATGGTTTAGGGCTTAGGGTTTAGGGCTTGGGGTTTAGGTTAGGGCTGGGTTTAGGGTTTAGGGCTTAGAATTTAGGGTTTAGGGTTTAGGGTTTTAGGGTTTAGGGTGTAAGGTTTAGGGTTTAGGGTTTAGGGTTCAGACCATGTTGGACCATCTTTTTTTGAGACTTCTTGGAGGGGGGCTTCATCTTTTGACAACTCATGATAGAATTTGGAGAGATAATTTAAGCAACCCAAAAACCTTTGCAATTGTTTTTTGTCTTTCGGTATATGTGGGAAATTGAGAAGTTTTAAGCCAACATGATCTTGCATTTGGATTTGTCCTTTGTAAATATGCAATCCCAAAAATGGATTAGTGATATCCCTGGTGAGATCTCCTAAAAGATATGATGAAGACTGATCGAGACAATGGGGGAAAAAAGACCATGAGGATAAAAATCATGATGCACCCTCCTGGGTATGAGCCATATGAGTTGACAGCATTCGTCACTGGCTTGGGATACCAATCTTTCTTGGTAAAAGATGAGATTCTTGATCAATCCCATCAGGAATATAGAATGCATGTTAATTGCTAGAAAAGCCACATAGATTGACAAAATAATAGATTTGCTCACCATTAAAGCCGACGAAAAAGGCGTAAGGTTTTTGAGCCAAGTAATTCTACATATCTTGGTGTTTGAAGCATAGGGCATATTATATTCTTGTCTTGATCCATTAACTCTGCTTTGACCATGTTGAGATCCAAATCCACTCCAGGCAGCATGGTAGCCCAAGCCAGTGAACTTGCAAATTGGACTCCTCAACAATGGAATATGCTAGCAGTATCTGGTTCCAATGTATATAAGCTCTCTACCTTTTCAAAGTTCTTTCTCAAAGCAAAAAGTCATATAAAAGTATCTGAAATCATTGTAGATATCATGAATGAAGGCACCCAAGGTGTCTACCTTCCTATCTTTTCAGAACAAGAGATAGAATGTTTCCAAAAAACAGGATATCGCTACATTCATTTTGGATGTTTTGTTACAGCCATAGAACCTCTGTTTAAAGCAGGCATTAATGCATCTTGCCTTGCCATGTTGTGTGACACCCGTCACAAATGTTTGCCCCATCCTAGGATAGGAATGATCTGAGGAAGTTTAGCAAAAGGGCCAACTTGGACATATATATATCCCGATTTCAAAATGTCTTTATATGATCCACACATCAGTACTGCCATTAGGTTATATGTTGAGGTGAAAGGTCTAGATATGAAACCCTCATCTGAGTTTGCTACTATCCACATCAGATCTTATTGTTTCTTGGTGAATACGATAAGTCCTATCCCAAGAAACGTTCCTAACAAAGTTGAATGCATGAAGATGTAGTGCCATTCAAATATGATGATGTGGTTTTACCATCCCAATGGGAGATCGACTATGAAGTCGTGAACTCTGAATCAGATCCTAAATAGTTCCCTCTTTTGATTCAAGAATCTGACTCGCATGGGATTTATAGTTTTAAAAATAAAGCAAAAATGGCGACGAAGCACCTTAGCCTAAACCTCTGGCCCGAGCAACAGCCTGGAGAAGATCATGGTCCTGATGCATCACTGTGTTATAGAAAGCACGTTCCAGTAAATGACATGCCCCAGAATCGAAGCAATTTCGACAAAGTCATCAGTAGTGCAAGCACCTCCCAGGATATGATGATGTTCAGATCCCTAGAATTTGAGGATCAGAAATGGCCAAAAACTATTCCTTAAGAAAGTTTAACCCATGAAGGATCTGATAAAGCTATGTTTTCTCCATTTGCAGTAGTACAAAAAGAAGCGGTTCAGCCTTTGGCAAACAAACAACTAAATTGGTACAACTTGCACAACCAGATGGTCCAAGAGCGCCTAGATCAAATCGCAAGAGACGTGAAAGGACTCAAAGGTATAGTGGCCCAAGTAGCAAGCAAGATCAACAACTTGGGGCCTCACAATGTTCAGCCTCCTACAATACCTACAGTACCGGCAGTAACAAAGCCAGAGATTCAAGTGGCAGCTACCAAGCCTCTATGGCATATAGGTCTTATGTCTTTACCCACAAAGCTAAGTCCTATTCTTGTTAATTTTAAATTACAGCAGAGGAAGGATTTTTTTATGTTTGATCCCCCCGCAAAGGCATTCGCTTCACCCAAAAATTTCTGGGAGAATTCTAAAAGAATATTGCCAACCACAGGTGACCAAGAATGGGCGGTAGAAGCCCCAGAAGCAAGTCTGGCTGGTTCAATGCCACCACCTCTAAAAAACTTCTTTGCAGAAAAAGAAGCTCTCTTATGGCAACCCCTTGAATATACTCTCAAGCCTTCCTACGAACAAAGGTTTATGCCTACTCTAGGATTGGATAGTGAGTCACCCATAATTGACTATAGTTCCCCTTTGGCATTTCCTCACCCGATTGAAAGCATAGTCCCCACTTACACTACATGTCCTACACTTGTTTGTACTCAGCTGAAATCTTTTGAGCCAGGCCCATCCACCCTTTCAGAAGATATTACCCAAAGGCTTAATGCCTGGCCAATCTAGGATTATGACTCCGATGGGAACAGTCCAAATTCTAACCATGAATTACACTATTCATCTTGGAACGAGAGATATAGTGATAGCAAATCCATTAGTCCTGACCCATGGCCGATGGAAGATTACTATACATTAGATACTGTTCTAGAAACTGAACCATTATGGATATGGGGACAGGAGTGCACAAATCCTCGACCCATCCCTCCCTAGCATTTCCTTCCCCCACAGAGAGTCCCTCCAAAGTACCTTCCACCTCCTATGCTTAAGGAGCCAGCACCTCAGATTCCAGAATATGCCCCTTTCCTTGAGGAACCAGACTCCTCCCTCCAAGATTGCATGCCAGTCAAGGAAGAATATGATACAGAGATGTCTTATTATTCAGATCATGAGGCATCTACTAGCAGAGCTTGGAAGGGCAAAAGAATGGCATTCCAAGGAGCACCAGGATCTCATGCTATTCATAGTGAATTTCAAGTACATAATGGAGGAGGCCCTCCTATGTAACAATCCTTAAATCCTAAGAACTTCCCAGGGTATATGATTGATCTAGATTGTCTGACACCGCAAATGACTAAAGATACTCTCAAAGTTTTGTATGGTTTTATGCAAGGCTTAATAGAAGTATACCATTGAGACCCTAGAGCAGTAGCCACAGAAGCCACACGAGGATTCGTAGGAAGCCTTGGCAACTGGTGGGAATGGATGCCCGACAACATCAAGGAACAACTATTGTCCAGCATGAATGGTAATATCACTAATGCCCCAGATGCTATAATCTCTGCCATCGCAAACCAGTTTTTGCCGACAATGGCTAATGATTCCTAGCAAGTAGCTAAGGAATTTGCGGCACAAAAGCTATGTGACATATCCCTGCTTGATGAATATAATTGCTACATACAAAAGTTAGTTTATCGTGTCGGGTTGTTTTCTGATACTCCATCAAAAAGGCAATATCTTTATTCTCTTCTGTTAAATCTGGGGGATGCAATTTTGACAAGGATAAAATCTCAAACAAAACTGGTAAATATCAATGGGCAACCGATAGAGGTACAAAAGACTTTGGAAGATTTCACATTTGCAAATGTTTTTCATCTTGTTCAAATGATCCTGAAAACACAATGTTCAGAGTGCCTTCTACAGAAAAGATTAAAGAAATACTTGTTTTCCACAAAGGTTTGTGATGCATTAGGCCAGGATCAGTTTTGCAGGAAACAACCAAAATCAGAAAGAAGATACAAAAATAAGAGATGCAATTGTCACCAAGCGAAGCGACCAGGTTCAGAAAATTTAAATGGGGCTCCTCCAACTTTTGACGCCCAAAAAGGTATGCAAGACACCGCAAATATTTCAATAAGGGAGGAGGTGGTAAATGTTTTGTTTGTGGAAAAAGAGGGCATTTTGCCAACAAATGTCCCAAAAAGGTAGGCACAAAGCAAGAAAGGCAAAATCAAAAGTTTTTTCTCTATTGCTCATCAGCTTGAAGCATGGGAGATAGTTTCACAAGCTAGTTCAGATGATTCGGTGTATGAAATATCTGAATCAGACACATCAGAATGCTTATCTTGTGCTGACTTGCATGAGCTATTCACCAGTGAAGATGAAGACCAGTTTACATATGCAGCCATGGAGATGCCTGAAGAGATAGAAGAAGAAGAAGAGCAGCCTCCTAGCCATTCTCACCAAAGAGGAAGAGGCAGAGGCAAGGGAAAAATGCCTTCATTTTCCCACTATTCTGATAAAGGTAAAGGTCCTCTCAAAAACCCTCCATCCATTCATGGTCCTTCGTTTTTTCATAGAGGAAATCAAGCCCATTCGGTAGCAACACTAGTGCCTTCGCATTATGACAAGTTGGAAGCACTCCTTGGCTCTACCCATCCCCTAGATATTGAAGCACAAGCAATGTTGGCAAAGCCTTAAGGAGATCAACACAAAGCAGAGCAACCCCAACAGCAAAAGATGGTAAGAGATCTCCCACATGAATCTTCAATAGCAAATCAAATCAATGCATTGTCGATAGCATTTAGCTCACTTTCTAAGCATGTGGAAGAAGTTGAGAAGAAATGAAAGGAGTGAGTGTGCAGATTACGCAATTTGATGGCAGGTTAGAGACAACCTTAAAACCAGAAAAGCCAACTCTCAAGCTTACTTCCAGAGATCTTCTAAAAGATATGATGAAGACTGATCGAGATAATGGGGGAAAAAAGACCATGAGGATAAAAATCATGATGCACCCTCCTGGGTATGAGCCATATGAGTTAACAGCATTCGTCGATTCAGGAGCAGAATCAAATCTTTGCAAATACAATGCCATTCCTGAAAAGTTTTGGAATAAAGTTCCAAAAAACAAGGTTCTAAAGGGCGGAACTGCAGGAGGTGGTACTATAAAATCTTATTTGATCTCAAGAAAATTCCCAATCAGTATCATGGGGCAAAATGCAGAAATTGATTGGTACCAAATGGATTATCAAGGTTATGATGTGTTACTAGGTATGAATTTTCTCTCTACGCATGTTCCAGTATGTTTTTCTCTTTCCTGGCTAGCATTGCATATGAATGGAAGGTTTGTAGTAGTCCCATGCAAGGAAGAGAAAACTTACCAAATCAAACCAATAGACAACTTAGAACAAGTTGCTATGGTCCAAGAACATAAAGAAGCCATTTTAGTACAAGACCGCACTTTTACAAATGAAAAAGAAGATTCAGAAGCAGCTCAGCAAGCATTCCAAGATGCACAGGCACCGGACAATTACTCAGAAGAAGATCTCATCCACATTATCCAGCAGTGGGAAGAGAAGAAAGATGTAGAAAAAAGTCAACAAGCTGCCTTCTTGGCCACAGGATGCGTCAATTTTACGAGCAAAAACCTATGAGCAGGTTTATCCGAGCGTGTTTTTCAAGAGATTTTTAAAAATGTTTTTCTTTAGGAAACATGGTTTTTACACTTTTATTTTCACTAGAACTAGATCCCTTTATCATAAAAATATACAGACTAGTCACTCATTCATTTTTACACAACATAATTTTCTTATTTAGAGACATCCCTTTGTACCCCTGTTATTACCTTAAAAAAGTGTTGATTCCTTTAAGAAACATTCCTCATAATCACTCTCAATGTAATAATACTATGCATATATAATTACTTATTAACACATTTATATCATATGGCAATATCTTTTTAGTGTTTTTATAGCATATTTATGGACATGTTTCTAAAGAAGTTTAAATTACTATAAATAAGTATTAACTTGGGCTTATATATCACTCTCATAAAATACATGTAATATTTAATACTATATATGAAAGATTTTCCAAAATATAACTCCATAGATGTGCTCAAATGGGGTGTTCCGATCAATTTGAGTGGTTGAATGACTATATTTGGACATTGGATATGAAAGTTATGTCACTTTTAAAAGTGCTGTCCAAGGTAGTTTCGCCAGCGAAACTACCTTGGGAGACTTGCTTCAAAGGGGTTTTGCTGGCGAAACTACCTGGATGGCTTACTTCAATGAGTTTTCTTTGAAGAAACTCTTTCATGAAGATAGGTTGAGAGAGGGTTTTCAATGTCACCCCCTATTAAGTAAAAGTTGTAAGAAGGATCATAAGGGAATTTTCATAGAGAAGTCTACTCTACGTGTGGGTTTCTTCAAAAGCCATCCCATTATGCTCTCACCATTCCTACAGATTCACCTAAAGATTTTTGTATAAAATAGGCATTGCTATAATACTTTGCATATTTCTAAGTGAAACTATGTTTTCTTCTGATCGATTTTTGCCATATTTATGCATAGTTGGAAGCTTTTTTTTTCCTTTGCTCGGACGCTCGGAAGATTTTGCTCAGAAAATGCTCGTCCCCTTGGCCACAGTAGCAGAAATAGTATAGAAGAAGGAACATCCTTGCCAGACAAACCAGCAAGATACTCTAATGGTAAGAGCTTTCGGTAGCTATGAGTTTTTTCAAATTGATGAAGAAGTGCAAGCATTGAAGAAAAAATTTATCAAAGATTGTAGTAGAGAATCCCCATTAGCCTTTAAAGAAGTATTCCATTACTCAGTATCATTACCTTTAAAGGAAGGCAGCAAGCCCTTTAAGGAATCCCCATATGGATTTACAAAAGAAGACAGATCTCTTTGTGAGAATGAACTAGAAGAATTGCAAAAACTAGGCCTTATCACCCGCTCAAAATCAGAATGGGCAGGTACATCATTTTATGTCAACAAGCATTCAGAACAAAAGAGAGGCAAGAAAAGAATAGTGATCAATTACAAACCCTTGAACCAATGTCTTATTGCTGTGAATTATCCATTCCTAACAAAGAGCACCTCATGCAAAAGATAGCAGGAGCTTCAGTGTTTTCAAAATTTGATCTAAAATCTAGATTCTGGCAAATTGGTTTAATGGAAGCAGACAGGTGTAAAACTGGATTTGTGGTACCTCAAGGCTTCTACCAATGGAATGTGTTACCCATGGGACTCAAAACTGCCCCTACCAAATTTCAAAAAATGATGGATGATATTTTTGGTAAGTACCACGACTTCTGCGCAGTTTACATTGATGATATTTTGGTATTCAGCAAGACTTTGCAAGAGCAATACAAGCATCTCATCACACTATACGAGGTAATTTCTTCCAAGGGCCTTGTTCTCTCAAAAAGCAAGATACATTTGGCAAAAGAAGCAATAGAATTTTTGGGATTGCATATTTACAAAGGACGAATCCAAATGCAAGATCATGTTGGCTTAAAAGTACTCAATTTCCCAGATATACTGAAAGATAAAAAACAATTGCAAACGTTTTTGGGTTGCTTAAACTATCTCTCCAAATTCTATCATGAGTTGGCAAAAGACAGAGCCCCCCTCCAAGAAGTCTTGAAAAAAGATGGTCCAACATGGTTTGAAGAACAAACACAAGCAGTTCGCACCATCAAGCAAAAGGTGAAAACTCTCCCAAAACTCAACATGCCCTAAGAAGATGCTCTCATTGTCATTGAGATAGATGCTTTTGACAAGTTTTGGGGAGCAATTTTATTGGAAAAACTCCTTGATGGATCAGAAAATATTTGTGGGTATGGTAGCGGAACGTTCACAGCAACAGAACAAAAATACCACTCTAATGAAAAAGAGATCCTGGCAGTCAAACGCACCATCCAAAGGTTTGAAATCTTTGTGCTTAATAAAGAATTTATCATAAGATCTGACAATCAAAACCTTCACACTTTCCTCACCCGAAAAATAGATGGCCAAATTAGAAGAGGAAGACTTGCCAGACGGCAAGAGTTCTTCTCAAGATATGACTTCAAAATAGAATGGAAAAAAGGAATCCATAATAGCATGGCTGATATGCGACACGTGAAGAAGCACCAAGTGACCCACCTAAATAAATCTTATTATTGTACATGGGTAGACACTATCGAGAAAATCGATAAGACCCCCATTATTTTAAGAGGGTGAACAGACACTACCAGCCGTCCCTAGTAAGACCTTCACTCGTTTTTAAGATTTTAGTTTTTAATGTGGTTAGACACTGCTAGCTGTCCCTGGTAAGACGATCACTGTCAGAGGAGTCAAATCCCACCGAAAATGGATAGACACTACCAGTTGTCCCTGGCAAGACCTCCATCACATCCCACTGAAAGGCACTGACAGATCACATGTCAACTGACGAGCATCACATGGTCTCGCAGGCGGATCACATGGCTCCGTAGGTGCAGCAATGAGAACACAATGCCTCACCCTGCCTATAAATTCCCCCTCATCACCACTCTTGCCTTGCCTTTGGAAAAGCCTTGCTTGTAAATGCCTCCTCATATTATCCATCTTCCAGAACCTCAGCCTTCTGCCAGAAAATGTCCCTCTATTTATACTCCTCTTATGACTCAGCCCCACAATCTTAGCCTCTTCAGACACATTTGTGAAAGGGAAGTCCATGCTCAATGGAGTCTCCGCAGTAAAGTTGTTGTCATCAGGCAGACGAGAGGATGCTCTTGTATCTACTACCTTACTGATTCGCCCCAATATCCCAAACTGCTTCATCAATACGCCATTTTGTGTATACCTCGTTTCCTCTAGCCCTACCACCATCCTTCGCTAGTCCGATTCATGACTCCCTCCCTCCTGCTGATGCTCCCATTTTCATGCTTTGGCCAATCTTTACTCCTTCTGATGCTGAACCTTCTCAATGGCTAGATCTAGCACATCCCATTATTCGTGCCTTCCATTGGACCGACCAAGATAATGATAATGTTGAAGAAGTTCCTCCTATTCCCTTTATTCCACTTGATCCTACACTTTTCATTACTTATGTTACTCCTGGAGCCCCGCCTGTGCATACTCCGGTTGTCCCTGAATAAGCTCCTCCGCCACTTTGTAATTCACCTCCTCCTTCTCCTAGATCTCCCCCAGCATCCCCTCCCCTTTCACCAAGTACTTATTCCATTGGCTCTTCCTCCACCCCTGTTTTCTGTATATGAACCAGGGTGTAAAGCCCAAACCTATGGATGAAGATCCTCAACCCTCTACTTCGGCACCCCCTCCGCAACAGCCCCAACAGCAACAACCCTGGCGTGGAAAGTGCACCGCGTTTTATGATTCCCCGGGTGCGTAGTTTATCCATGGTGAATTCCAAACCCACTTTACTGATGGTGATCTAAATGAGGAAGCTGATCTTCAACGACGTCTTCAGCATAAGTCTTTCCCTGGATATATCTTGAATATTGATGCAGCTTCCCCTCAGGCCATGAAAGATATTCTAACAATTTTCTATGGCCATATGATGTCTCTTGTTACCATCTATAGATGGAATCTCAGGGATGCTACGGTCGAGACAACGAAGGGTTTTACTGGTGTAATTGCCAACTGGTGGGAATTCCTGTCTGAGGAATCAAAAGAATAGATATTTGCAAGTGTTGATGGCAATCACTAGCCAAATGCTCCAGATGCCCTTATTGCAGCAATCTCGAACCAATTCCTGCCTACATTCACTGATGACCATGCTCAGGCTTCCAATGAGTTTTCAGCACTCAAGCTTTGTGATCTGTTCCAGCTTGAAGCCTACAATGCCCATGTGCAGCAATTGGTCTATCGTGCAGGCATCTTTGCAAACACGTCTGCCAAGAGACATTACTTGTACAGTCTCCCTCATCGGTTAGGCGAAGCAATCATGGCACTGATCGAAGCCCAAACCAAGATTATAAATCTTGACAACAAGCCTACTGAGTTACAGAAAACAGTTGCAGATTTCACTTTTGCTAATTTGTTTCAGATGGTTCAGGTATATATCCACCGCCAGTGTACAGAATACTCTCGGGGGGGTCACTCATCATATGTAACTCTATCACGTGAGTTCAACAAAAGGATATTTTTTATTTCTAAAATTTACAGAAATAAATATACATAAGGGACTATTTTAAATAGTTTTGGAAAAAAATTACAGATTTGTATAGAGAAGGGGTACATTTTATTAATGAAAAATTTTACAGATAAGGGATTTTAAATATAGGCCTTGAACGCATGTGATATAGAGGGTTTGTACATAGTGACCCCCCCGAGAGAATACTCTCTTTGTAAAAAACTCAAAAAGATTGGTATTGCATTACCGGCCATCTGTGAGCAGTTCGTTGGTCATCAAAATTTCTGTCCTTCCTCCACTGTAACTACTCGTTCTTCTCGCTGCTCCAGCCACTCCAAGCACCGCTCCTCTAAATGTTCTTGTGGCTCTTCCACCTTTCCCAAAATTTGCAAGCTTCGCTGGTGCCGCCGCTATCCTCGTCGCCCTCAACGGTTCCTCCAAAGATGCCGCTTCAATAATAACCGTAAGTCCTCTTCATCCGAATGTTTCATATGCGGCAAGAAAGGTCATTATGCCCGTGATTGCCCAGAACAGCCTCGCAACTCCCAACAACGATAGTTGAAAGGTTTTTTCGCAATGGTCAATCATCCCGACAACTGGGAGGTCATCTCTCAAGGAGTGACAGATGAGTCTCTCTTTGAATGTTTGGAATCGGATACTCCACAGTGCCTCCACTGCCAGATCAAGCACGATGATTCCTATGATGCCTAAATGACTATGTGTATTCAGTCTGCTCTGATGAAGACGACTTGAATATTTATAGCTTCATGAATTATCCTCATCACCGAGGCCCTCTTCGAATCGACATCGACATATCTTCTGAGTCAGATGATGATAATGCCCTTGAAGAGCCCCCTCTTCCAGATGTCTATGCCCCAGCACCAATTGGGTGTAGTTCCAATCGTGGCTGTGCAAGAGGTAGAGGTTTTTACCGCAGTTACCATACTCATGATTTTGAAACATCTGAAGAACTTTCAGACTCCTCTTTAGCCCCCTTTGCTTCTCCTATGTATAGACTTCCTCCAATTTTCTTCCTCCTCCATTTTGGCACACTCCTATCCATACTCTCTCTACCCCAGCCCCACTTCCCCAACCAATTCCGCATAATACCCCATCTCGTCCCGCCTGTTTTGATCAATTTGAAAGTCTAGGTATTAGTATAGACGGCCTTAGGGTACACCTTAAGTTGATCACTGATAACTATCAAAAGCTCCAAACCTCTATAGACTCTCTAGATCGAAAGGTCAGTAAGCATCTTACCCAGTGTACATTATACTCTCCTCCTCCTACTGAAGCTGGTCCCTCAGTCTTCTCTCTCCATGACTTCTTCCAACAACCAGCCCCTCCAGTCCGTAACCCCATGAAGACATGGCTTATCTGTGTCCAAATTCAGCCTGACGGTATTGTTCCATATTTTCTCATTGCCCTGGTTGATACAGGGTCTGGATTTAATGTTTGTAAATATCATGCCCTTCCATCTCATTGCTGGCAGAATCTAGAAGAACATGAAAAAATGAAAGGTTCAACAATGGGTGGGGGCTTAGTTGCATGCAAAAGGTTTGCTTCCCAAATTAATATATCTTTGGCAAACCATCCCACTAACATTGACTTCTATCAACTCAAATCTCAAGGAGTTGATTTAGTCATCGGCACTGATTTTCTGAACCGCCACCTTCCTTTCGGGTTTTCCACTAATGAAATGGTTCTAACAATTGGTGGCTCGCTTGTGCATATCTCCGCTCGCGAAAGGCTCAAAAAGGTTCTCAAACCCCTAGATGAGGACCTTCAGATTGTCAGCAAGTGTGTTCCTACCTCGCTGTTTACAGAGCCCCCATCAGAATTTGTTTCAACACCCGAGGCCTCTCCGCTTCCTGAAACAACTGAGTTCAGCCCTCAACCTTTTGAAGATGCACAACAACCAATGGCCGAAACTAAACTAGATGCCTTTGTCTGATAGCTTCTCTGTGATGAAGAACAGAAGAGCTTGCGCACGCACACGCATACTCTACATATGCTCTCTTCTCTCCAACAAATGCAAGAAAGGTTTGTCCAAGATTGTAGCAGTGAGTCCCCTCTTGCATTCAAACATATATTTCAGCATCAGGTTTCCTTGCCTCTCCGAGATGGTTCAAAGCCCTTTAAGGAAAGCCCATATGGGTTTACCCAACAAGATCGAGTGGTTTGTAATCAAGAAATTTCTGAGCTTCTAGAAATGGGACTTATTTTAGAGTCTCGCTCCGAATGGGCCGCAGCTGCCTTTTATGTGAACAAACATTCTAAGCAAAAGAGGGGGAAAAAGAGGCTTGTAATCAACTACAAGCCCCTCAACAAATGTTTTCTATCACTCTCTTATCCCATTCCCAACAAGGAGTACCTAATGCAGAAGATTACAGGCTCCACAATCTTCTCCAAGCTTGATCTCAAAGCTGGATTCTAGCAAGTGGGTCTCTTACTAGAAGATCATCACAAAACTGGTTTTGTGGTACCACAAGGGTTCTACCAATGGAACGTCCTTCCGTTTGGGTTGAAGACAGCACCAGTCAAATTCCAAAAATTTATGGACTCGGTTTTCAGCCCCTATCATTCTTTTTGTCTTGTGTACATTGATGATATTCTGGTGTATAGCAAAGATCTCCCTTCTCATCTCAAACATTTGCAGATTGTATATGATCTCTTGAAAAATAAAGGCCTTGCCCTCTCTGCCAAAAAGATCATGATTGGGCAAGAAACAATAGAATTTCTGAGTGTACATATTCATAAGGGTGCTATCCAGATGCAAGACTATATCCTCAAGCACTCCTTGCCTTCCCAGATGAAATACGTGATCGGACGCAGCTCCAGCGATTCCTCGGTTGTCTCAACCACATTTTGCCTTCCTATGAATAGTTGGCTAAAGATCATTTCCATCTACAACTTTGTCTACGCAAAGATGGACCCCCATGGGGTGAAGTTCAAACAGAAGCTGTCCGACACATCAAAGAGAAAATTCAGAATCTGCCCTCACTGAACATTCCTTCTACCTCTGGTAACCTGGTAATTGAAACTGATGCCTCCGACCAATTTTGGGGTGCAGTGTTACTTGAGAAACCACAACACAAAAAACAATAATTGCTTTCCGATCTGGCATGTTTCAAGGAGCTAAAGTAAATTACCACTCTATTGAAAAAAAAATCCTTGCAGTAAAATGCGCTATACAAAAGCTCGAACTCTTCATCCTCAACCGAGAGTTCATTGTGCGCACAGATAATCAGAACTTCAAAACTTTCTACACCAGGCGCATCGACAAACAGATTGGATGAGGGCGCCTTGCCCGATGGCTACCTGCTTCTCATGTTCCAAGCGGAGGTGTTGCTTCTGTGACAGAAGCTTGCAAACCTGACCCATAGTATTTAAGAGGGAGGCACCCATCTGAATGAAGCTGTCATCTATAATGTGCTGAGCCATATGAAGGGATCTTTTAGCCCATGCATACCTGTCCCAATAGGTCATTTGGTCGGCCATGTCGATGAGTTCGCCATATTCCTGGAAAGCTGCTTTCATCCCTTCCTGCTCTGGGTCCTCGAGAGCTGCCACCGGAGCCAGTGTGTCGATGTCTAGGTAGCAACTTGGAGCTCGGGATATGCTTTCTTGTTGGAAGCGAGCGTCTCTTGCAAGGGAAGTGTGAAAATTTGGTCCAGGTCCTCCTCCTCCATGCAAACAGGAGACCGCTTCCGCTTTAATGCATACAGAAGCCGTTTGTGAATAGATCCCCTGAGGAGGATGCGAAGTAGATATCCAACATATCATTCTGAGGCAATGGAGGGCAATTAGCTTGAAAAGGTATCTTACCCCCAGCAAAAATAACCTCACCAGGTGGAGTTTCTAGTGGGTCCAGTTCAGCGGCCTCCATACTCGGATCAGGGGTCAGTCGTCGAGACACCCGGGGTGGTGTCTTTGCATCACCAATGGCTCCCAAAGTAAGATTCAAGTTCAATAACCTGTGTCGCTCTGATGCCTCTCCACCATGAGATCTCAAGGCAGAGGTCCCTGCTGCCATAACTATTGTCGATGGACCCCCCTGAGCTGTGGGGCTGATGTCCGTATCTGTGCACCCTATTGACCTTGATGTGATGATCGGAGGGGGGATGGTCATGACTGCGGGAGGAGGTAAGTGGTAATGTAATGCCATGGTGGGTGAGACCTGAGGAGGGCAGAGGAGTGATCGAGAGAACATCATCAATGAAATCAAAATCTGCCTCGAAGGGGATGGATGGAGAGGCAACTCCTGCATGAGCAATGGATGACAAAGCTCCAGAGGCTGGCCCAAGAGGAGATGGCTCAGAAACATGTGCTGCAGATGTGGGTGGAGCAAGAGTGGGTGTGGAGACGGGAGAGGAAGAGGGGATAGAGGCTGATGCAACAGAGGCCGAGGATGCTGGGGCTGCACTAAGAGCCAGTGAAGCTGATCTCAAGTGGGGAACCATAGGGGCGGAAGGTAGACGGTGAGGAGAAGATGAAGTATGTGAAGGTGGAGGAAAAAGTGCAGGGGTTGCAGCCCACCAATGGCCGGAACTGAACTGGATGCCTTTGTCCGACAGCTTCTCCATGATCAAGAACAGAAGAGCTTACGGACGCACACGCATACTCTACATATCTTCCAACAGCTAGCCCCTCCAGTCCGTAACCCCATGAAGACATGGCTTATCCGTGTCCAAATTCAGCTTGACGGTATTGTTCCATATTTTCTCATTGCCCTGGTTGATACAGGGTCCGGATTTAATGTTTGTAAATATCATGCCCTTCCATCTCATTGCTGGCAGAATCTAGAAGAACATGAACAAATGAAAGGTTCAACAATGGGTGGGGGCTTGGTTGCCTGCAAAAGGTTTGCTTCCCAAATTAATATATCTTTGGCAAACCATCCCACTAACATTGACTTGTTTAGGGTTTAGGGTTTAGGGGTTAGGGGTTAGGTTTAGGGTTTAGGGTTTAGGGTCTAGGGTTTAGGGTTTAGGATTTTAGGGTTTAAGGGTTTTAGGGTTAAGGGTTAAGGGTTTAGGGTTTAGGGTCTAGGGTTTAGGGTCTAGGGTCTAGGTCTAGGGTTTAGGGTCTAGGGTTTAGGGTTTAGAGTGGTGTTAGTTTGTGTAGGGACCATCTGTGGGGGTTAAAGGTCACTGTGCCTTTACCCCGGTTATGTACAATACTCAAACACATATATAAATGAATGAAAAAGAATATTAGGGTGGTTCTGCACCCACCAAACTTGTGTGGCTCTCTGTTTCTCTCTCTCCTTCTTCCGTTCTTGCTTCCGTTGAGAGCACTCTCAACTGCTATCAGAGCCCGGGTGATCTAGTTGAGCGTGCGTGAATGCTTGGAAGCTCAGCAGCTCTGTGGGAGGAAGGAGAAGCTCTGTGGGAAGCTTTGTAGGTGACTTTACTTGCATCCGAGTGTGCAGAGACCTTGGAGGAACATTTGGAAAAGTCACTTTGGCTTTGCGAAGTGGTTTTGAGAGCCTGTTAAGTGCTTTCAAAGAAAAAGTCGTTTTTTGAGCTTTTCCCTGTTCCGTTCGATGACAGAGACTCCATATTGACTTGTAGAGGCAACTATTGCTTGCTTTTGGTGTCCACATTACTTCAGGAGCCTGGAAACACCTTTATTCTTGAATCCGGGATCATTTCATTGGAATTCTGACTCACTGTGTCAATTCCTGCGTTTTTTGCCCGGGTGTTGGAACTCAAGATTGGAGCAACCATTTGCAGATCTGTCAGTTCCGGTGGACTCAGGAGGTCCTAAAACTTCTATGTTGCTCATCATTCGCACTTCGGTGGAGTTTACAGATAGCTCTGTTTCCAAAAACGTTTTTCAGTCCGTGTGTTGGACCCAGTGATTGAGACCACGGTTTCCAAAACCGTCTGTCCCATTGCGTTTCGGACGCCCAAAAACCCCTACCTATCAGTTCTTGTGCGATTCGGTGAAGGATTTTTAGAGTTATAAATCTCTGTGTATTCGATTTCGTCTCTCTGTTATGCATTTTTCATACTAAGGTTTTGAAACCTTAGATTTATGCCACATGGCAGTGGATAAGTGTTGACTCCCATTTCTCACTCATCGGTTGGGATTTTGGAGTTCTAGCAGAAGAGAGATATTTGCAGATTTTCTTGCTGAGTCCGATTATGCAATGGTGCCCATGTTTTGAAGCATCTCAGGTTCTATTTTCAGTAGCGCTCATTACCATGGGACTATGATTTCTTGAGCATACCTTATGCAGATCACTCTGGTTGCAGTTTGAGCAGTGTGCGCTCATTCGTGGTATGCATTGGGTTGCAATGGATGATTTATAGGCCATTTGGATGCATTGCGGTCCTTGTTGGATGCGCTGATAGGCCCAAATTGCCTTGTGGGATGCTATTTTTTATGGACGCTTTGCACATGGATGCTATTTTAAGCTGAGGGATAGCTTTGACACATTGTAGGTGATGCACTGATAGTGCTATGCTCTCTTGGATGAGATATTATTGATGCATATGCCAATGGACATGATGTCATTAGTCACGATCTATAGATGGAATCCAAGAGACGCAGCAGTTGAAACCACCAAAGGTTTCACCGGTGTTATTGCTAATTGGTGGGAGTTCTTATCAGATGAATCCAAAGAGCAAATCTTTGCAAGTGCTGATGCCAACAATCAACCTAATGCCCCGGATTCCCTTATAGTCGCAATCTCCAATCAGGTTCTTCCTACTTTCACGGATGATTGCGCCCAGGCAGCAAATGAATTTTCTACTCTCAAGCTATGTGATCTTTTTCAGTTGGAAGCCTACAATGCACATGTGCAACAGCTGGTTTATAGAGCTGGCATTTTTTTTGACACTGCAGCAAAGCGTCATTACCTGTACAGCTTACCGCACCGACTTGGAGAAGCAATCATGGCGGTCATCGAAGCACAGATGAAGATTGTCAACCTTGACAATCAACCGACTGAAATCCACAAGACAGTCGCAGATTATACTTTTGCTAACCTATTCCAGATGGTCCAAGTATATATCCGTCGACAATGTACAGAATACACTCTCCGGCGCAAGCTTAAAAAGGTCGGTATTGTTTCACCGGCCATATGTGAACAGTTTGTGGGTCACCAGAATTTTTGCCCTCCAAGTTCTAAGTATGGTCGTACTCCTCGACGATCCCATTCATCAAAATCTCGCCCTTCTAAATGCTCATGTGGAACCTCGAACTTTCCAAAAATTTGAAGGCTCCGATGGCGTCGTCGCTACTCTAGAAGGCCTCAACGTTTTCTTCGCCGCCGCTCTTTCCAACAAAACAAATCCACAGGATGTTTTATTTGTGGCAAGAAAGGCAATTTTGCTCGTGACTGTCAGGAGAAGCCCCGCAATTCACAGCAAAAACAACTGAAAGGTTTCTTCGCAATGGTAGCACACCCCAAACAATGGGAAGTTATTTCCCAAGGTGAGTCTGATGAGTCTCTTCTAGAATGTTTTGAATCAGATACTCCAGAATGTCTTCATTGCCAGATACAGGCTTCTCCAACATCCGAAGATGACGACCCCAATGTATATAGCCTGATGAATCTTCCTCACCAACGACAACCTTTCCGTGTTGATATCGAGATCTCCTCAGGAAGTTCTGATGGAGAGCCCCCAGAAGAACCTCCTCCCCCAGAGGTTTTTGCTCTAGTTTTCGGTCGAAGCAATTCCCGTGGTCACAGTCGAGGACGCGGCTGACATCCTGGGTTTTCCCATAGAAAATTTTCATCTTTTGATTTACATACGACCGAAGATCTTTCTGATTCTTCCTTTACTCCTTCTCCAAGTAGAAGATTGCCTTCAGTAGATCTCTACTCCGGACCTTCGGTTTTTCGGCCTCTCCACAGTGTACATGACTCCTCCCCTAACTTCCTTCCTCCCCCTTTCTCGAAATCTCCAGTCACCACCTCTGCCCCTGCTCCTCTCATCCAATCTCCTCAACGAAACCCCTGTTTTGACCAATTTGAGAGCCTTGGCATCAGCATTGATGGGCTTCGAATCCACCTAAAAACGATCACTAACAATTGTGCCAAGCTTCAAAATTCCATCGACTCATTGGATCGTAAGGTT